>NW_004949224.1:87577-93961 GCF_000317375.1 Microtus ochrogaster | reverse complement strand
GAGAGAGAGAGAGAGAGAGAGAGAGAGAGAGAGAGAGAGAGAGAGCACACTCACACACAAGCGGACCCCAGACCCGTGTGCCATGAGGGAAGGGAGAAAGACATAGTGATTTAGGCAGGAGCAACCAGCATGGAGGAGCATGGGTGGTGCCAGCAACTCTGGAGGCTGAGTTGGAAAGCTAAGTTGAGGCTAGGGGTTTAAAATCAGCCCAAGTACATGATGAGATCCCAAATCGGCTAAAGGAAGAGGGGGAGAAGGAGAGGAGGAGGGTGGGAAGAGAAGCATTGTGTCAGAGGCAGCTTAAATGCGGTATACTAAGTTCACCTGAACCATGTCTCAGCTACAAAGGCTGAGCGTTCCAGGACCTGGTGCTGCCTTAGAGACCAGGAAGGTGTGGGTGTGTGGCTTCTTCTGCCTCTACTGGGACTGAGTAAACACTGTGCAGTGTTGTGTGGAATTCAGCTTTCTAAGTGGGTGCCAACGGGGCTGAGTGCAGCTACCTAGAAGGGCGGGGGAGCAAACCGCAGCCAAGCCTTGACTAATGGAAAAGTGGAATCAGGATAGCACTGAGCAGATACCTTCCCTCTCCTGCCTTCCCTTAAGGCACTTTCTCCCCTATGCTCATGATGTCTGCTGTAGTTCTGCAGTGCTCGGTCAACCATGGTCTTTGTGGAATCTTTCACCTTAGGAAGCATCCTTTTTATTTTGTTGTGTGTGTGGGGGGGTTTTGTTTGTTTGTTTTTTGTTTTTCTTATGCCTGAGGCAGGGTTTCTTGTGTAACCCTGGCTGTCCCGGAACTCACTCTGTAGACCAGGCTAATCTCAAAATCAGAAATCAGCCTGCTTCTGCCTCTGGAGTGCAGGGATTAAAGGTGTGTGCCACCATTACCTGTCTGAAAAACATCTCGTTTTTACTGTTTCATTTTCTTTGTCCTTCCTTCTTGCTATCCTTGGATTGTGCTTCCAAATAAAACATCAACACTTAATCCATGTCCCAGGGACTGCTTTTCAGGGAAGTCAGAGGAAAAAGAAAGCTTTGTACTAAATAATGTTATCCATGTTTACTTGAAGTCTGAAAGTCTCAGTGGTCTTACAGATTCACACGAAGGCAACAGAAGAACGGAAGTTAGAACGCTTAGAATTAGGAGCTAATCGTGTATTGTCAGGAAGAATGGCTTATCAGGCAGCCTCCCACTATCAAGGCATGAGAGGATGGAGAACTTCAGGAGCATTGAGATCAGAGGAAAAATGCAGAAGCTGGGGTCTGGGGGAGGGCTCAGCAAGAGCACATGCTGTATAAGAACGAAGACCAGCACACGCCTTTAATCCCAGCACTCGGGAGGCAGAGGCAGGTGGATCTCTGTGAGTTGGAGATTCAGAGTCTGGGAAGCTGTCAAGGGAATATCACAACATAGATCTTTACTGCCTGCAGGCTGCAATGAAGGAGTTCGCTGCCCAGTCTCGTTATCTGAATCTCTCCGATAGTGTTCTTAGCTGTGGCCTCTCACCTTTGTCCTGAAGAATTCCAGTCATGGAATATTTGCTTTCTCGACTGAAAATTGAGTGTGACTGTGTAATTGTGACTCTCTCTCATGTGTTAGGGATGTAGCTCAGTTGGGAGAGTGCTTGCCTAGCATGCACGACTGTAGCGAGCTGCGTGGAATCACACCTGATGGAGATGTATAATCAACTCCTGAGATGGCTAAGGCCTGACCTATGCTATGATCACGCAATGATTATCAGCTGCCTGCATATGTGTGGACCTATGGGCAGTGCCCACCTGGCAATCCGGGATTGGCAGCCCATGCCTACTTAAGGGCTGGGAGAGGTTTGCCCAAAGAGAGAGGAAAAAAGGAGAGAGGTCAAGGAAAGAGGGGAAAGAGAGAGAAAGAGAAGAGAGAAGGAGATAGATTGCTGTGAATAAAGTCCTGGAATAAAACTGCAGTGAGAAGAGCTCCGGTGGTCGCGTCATTCCTTGCGGGACGAGGGTGAACGTGACACACGACATCCAGCCAGTACCACATATACTGGGTGAGGTGGTATACACCTGTAATCCAAGGACTTGGGAGATAGAAGCAGGAGGAACCTAAATGTAAGCAATTGAGAGACCTGCCTGGAATGGACCTCTACTGAATCTCTGTCTGTAATAAATAAGTAAATAAGAGCAGTATTGCTATTTTTACCATCGGTCTTTTGAATACACAAAAAATGGTTAAAATGATTTTTCCATATACTGATGCTAAAGCACTTGATGGCAGGTTTTACATTTTATAAGTTCACCTCTTCATGAGTCACCCTCCCGTCATTTTGTTTGTGCTTTGGCTCAAGCTGCCTCACTCTCTGCCACTTTGTCTGGTCAAGGCATCTGTGTCCTTCAATGATGGTCATTCCATATCGGGTTCAGAAACCACGTAAAATAAGCCAGGCACAAGAAGAAAGACACCATATTCTTGCAAAAACCTTACCTTCATAGACACAGAGTTAAAACAGTGGTCATGTGAGGTTGGAGCAACCAAACAGACAAGTAGAAAGGCTGATATTGAAGGGCAGTTCCCAGGGGAACAAGTTGTGATGTCCTGTAGGTCAGTAGTGGCTGCGGCTCATAACAGGGCTTTGTCGTATAGTTCATGGAGATCCAGAAGAGAGGAGTTCTGCGTTTCCCAGAACTAAGAACTACCTTGCTTTGATCACTGCACATTACATACATACATTGGATTGTCATCCTGTACCCCTGAAATGCATACATTTCTATGTCAATAAACATTTGTTTAGAAATGTGCTTGTTAGTTATCTAGATCTGAACGTAGTGCTTTTTTTGTTTTTTAATATTTTTGCAGTGTTTTATATATTGTTAGACTATTGCAAAAATTAGGATTGTTTATTTCCTTACAAAATTCCATATTTCCATTATTAAACTAAAAAATTATATTACCTTTTCCATGGCCACTACTAACTGTAATAAGACCATCAACTAAGCTAGTGGTCTACCCCTTCTGTTGCTTCCTAAACAGGCTTTTCCCACCCTCTACTTGTATACGAAAACATGAGTCTTCCAAATCCAGATTGAGGCCTTTCTATTAATTGTTACTAAAAAAAAAAATATCATCCTATTTGAATTGGGCCATTATTAATGCCAGAGGTTTTACATTTCAGAATTTGCCTCCAAATGTTTTTATGATCTGTTAAGAATTTGTAATTCTTTGACAATTTCATCCTTGTCTATATTGAGTTTTGATCATTTCATTCCCCATTATCCTCTGTGAGCCTTCTGCTTTATGTTTCTCTTCCCTTTCTCCTCCCTTCTCTCTGCTTCTCACTGAGTTTAATTAGGATTGCTTGCATGAGCACGGGGTGGGAGTTCCGGTTCGTGCGCAGCCTGTCGGTGTCTGTGCCACTGATGAAACGACACCTTTCCCTGGGGCTGCTTAGATTCCAGCCCCACGCTTTCCATAGTAGGCAAACCGACAAGACCGAACCAACGTTGGTGCCCTGTGGATCGGCGTCAACTAATTATTTAGCCATGGGGCATTGTGATGCCTGGCACAGTGTTTCTCAACTGTCCTAAAGTTGTGACCCTTTAATGCAGTTCCTCCTGTTGTGACCCCCCCCCGACTAAAAAGTTATTTTTGTTTCCACTTCATAACTGTAATTTTGCTACTGTTTGAATTGTAATGTAAATATCTGATTTGTAGAATATCTGATGTGTGACCCCATGCGGGTCGTGACCGCACAGCACAGGTTGAGAATCCTGAGAACGGCTGCCCCTGGAATCTGTCTCAAAAAAGTTGCTGAACTGTTTCCCTTTGGCTCACTATTTCTCCATCACTTTAGGGGATACTTGGGAAGAAAAACAGAGCCTGGTGCCTCCTTCATGTCACACAGAATCAGCACGGCATCCTTGCTGCCAGCTGGCCTGGTTTCCTACTGTTGGATACGAACAGAACATTCCCCTTTGACAAGCTGGCTCTCTTTTGGATGAAGACCCTGTAATCATGTATGAGCAAAGTATGACTTGGCACCACTGGACTGGACTACTGCTTTCTGGCATTAGAGATTTATCCATGGTCTAGTCTGAGCTTCCTATGTCCTGGGTTTCTTAAGAAGTCTGGTCACAGATTTGTCCTTCTAATGTTACATAATCTACGTAAGAGTGTCCCCAAATCAAACAGCCGAGGCCCAAGCTCACTATCAGCCTTTTCCTAGCATCTTCTTATTGATGTGTCCCATGGTTTCCCCAAAGTAGTGCTGTTTTGCACTGCAGTGAGAAATATAACCAGCTCTAATCCTTGGATCAAAGGCATTGACATTCTGTCAGAAAAGGAGACAGAGTCACAGGCATACACACAGACACACACACACACACACACACATTTGTTTTCACTAGGGCCATAGGGGTCAGGTGGGAGCCCACAGTCACACCCCCTTTGTATTTTCTTCACTAAGGATTCAGGATAGCTCTTGGCTTTTCCACTAGGAAGAGGAATCAGCAAGTTATTCCTCAACCCATGGCTACATGAGTTCTCTCCAGGCTGGTGCAAGCTTGAATGTGGAATCCGTGGCAGAGACTGCATTGCCCTGTTAGTGTCTTGGTACATTTTGTGTTTGTGCTGCAGCCAGGCCCAGTGATGTCCAAGTGGCATAAGGAAAATACATTGCTTGTGGTGACCATGGCATCTGCCTTTGGGAGAACAAGTCTGAGTGGTGGGCCAGGCTGGCTCATGGGCTGAGGCCAGGGGTGGGGCAGAGATAAAAGCCCCTCTCCTTCTGTAGCATCCAGTGAGAACTAGATCATTGAAGCAGGCCCAAAATTCCGACTGCTATATTCATTTCTAGCTTGATATATTTCATTTCAGGAAACATCAGTGTTTTCTTAGCCTTGGATTATATTTGCGCTTGAAGCCTGTGGTTTTGTTTGTTTCTGCCAATTTACATGTTAACTTTTGCCTCTTATTACAGTCTTTCTCTTTCCATTTAATTCAATAAACATTCACTCATTCACTGTGTGCTTCAACGCTGCATAGAATGACAAAGATGCATTAACTATGAACAGATAATCTAGAGAAAAGTACTGGCCGGGTTCACGTGTAATGGAGCATTTTTCTCTCAGACAACACGTATTTATTAAGCAAGCACTCCTTCAAAGGAAATCAGCCAGCCAGATGTAGTGACCCCTGCCTGTAATAATAATCTATTTGTTGAGCACTTACTTCTATGCGTGTATACTGGACCAAGAACCTCAGCTTCTTTCTTTTCTTTCTCCGAATGAATCCCCGAGATGGGTGTTGTCCTCCTAAGTTCCCAGGGCTAGGTGAGTGCTAGGAGTCACAGAGACTGCGGGTCTGTGCCCTTATAGACACTTGTCATTTGTAATTTGTAATTCTATTCCTCTACACTTCCTTTTTAAAAATATCCTCGCTCTCTGAAAACTTCTGCTTTGAGAAAGCCTTGAAAACATACATGGAATCTGAATGTTTTCTAAGGAATTTGACTCTTTTCTTCTTTGAGTAGCATATGTGAACAACAGGCCTCAGAGCAGACCGCGGACTCTGAAGTGTGCTCATTGCTCGATGTGTTCTGTAGAGCCTTGGGAAGTTATTTTTAATGCAGCATGCCAGAGTGGCAATGTTGAAAGATCCATAGTAACTAGCTAACAGTAACAGCAGGGCCTGCCAAGTAGACGTTCCATAAATCAGTCATAAACATAGTTACAAAATCAGGGCCAATGTCGTGTGCAAGAGGGAGTATCTTTGGAGAAGGCACAATTTGAGCACAGATTTATGGAATCACTTTGAATCTTCATGGGGAGTGAAAAGTTCTCATGGCAAAGGATTTTTAAGGAGAAAAAAAATTGGAGTGAGGAAGAAGCTTTCTGGTACTTTCTTCTGATGGCAGACTTTTTTTCTGGGCCATCAGGCAAACCAGGGAAGCCAAGGACGACATGAAGTGACAAATGCATCAGATACCAGTGTCCCCTTTCTCATGGCTGTAATGGTTTTGGAATCATTACTTTTCTATTACCACAGCCCATGTTCAGACCTTAATAACCTGACAGACTGAAAACCTCAGTGCTGACCAATCGGACCTCAAACCTACCAAATTCACAACAGTAAAAGCAGCCCAGGTGGGATTTTAAACATCTAATCCTTCAAGTGAGAATTTTACAAGGAGCTGCCAGGTGCTACCAAACTCCATAAAAAGCTTGCAAGTTGGAAACTCTGGGGTTTTCTCCTGTCAGAAACCTACAGCACAGACTTGCAGGGAACAAGATACTGCCTTTAGAGTTGAATTATTCTTTGGGAATCATAAGGGCTTGTTTACCAGGCAATGGGCGTATTGCCAACAGATACTAACAGGGAAAAGTCACTTTTTTTTTTATTTTTTATTT
>NW_004949224.1:78593-85747 GCF_000317375.1 Microtus ochrogaster | reverse complement strand
ATCTGTGAAGAATTTTGATGGGATTTTGATGGGGATTGCATTGAATCTATAGATTGCTTTTGGTAGAATTGCCATTTTTACTATGTTGATTCTCCCAATCCAATTGATGCCGGTTAAATTAAGAATGTTAAAGTATTAGGGGGACTAATTTAAAGTCTATCTAGCCCATGAAGATTTAAAACACTTTTGTAAGTAAGGCTCTGAATGTTTGTTAATTGGACGTTGTTAGTAAGACCCCTTGTAATAGCTGGCAGAACTACAGTTTCAGTGCATTTATATAACACACAAATATCCTTAAGAACTGTAAACAGATTTCAGTTGTTTTCATTTTATACTTGCAAAGGCAAGGTAAAAGTTTATTAAAATAAAAATGGTGGAAGGAATGGGAGGAGGGAAGGGACTGGGAACTGGGATTGGTATATAAAATGAAAAATGATAGTTTGTTTTCCTTTTTTAATAAAAAATTCCTCTTTTATTTTGACTGAATATTAATATACTTTAAAGGAACCATTTTCTTTTGTAGAAGTATTGATGTATAGATTTCCAGATTCTTAACATTCACTAATACATCACTGATATTTTCCTAAGAAATATATTTTCAATACTTTTAAAGTTTTGTTTCTCTTAAAATTTTGTGAACATTTTTTATGTTTAACTTAGTTTAATTTATTAAGATTTACCCCTTAAAGTTAGTTTACCTTAATTTTTAATAACTTTACTTAAAACCACCATCCTCTTTATAAAGAGAGATGCTGTGGAGGGTAGAATAGGTTGTGGAACCAAGAAGGGAGACATCTTGGCACATGCCGACTGAAGAAAGATTCTACATTAGATAAAAGCCCTCCACCTACACAACTGGAGTTCCGGGGTGGGAAGAAAACATTGGTGCTGAGGAGACAAAGGGTGTCTGCCTACCTGAAAAGGCTGGAGGTGAGTGAGGAGTGAGCTCTTCCCAGGGATCGCCTCTGTATGCCTCTAGAGTTCTAGGATTGCAGGGGTCCTGAGAGCGTCTGTCTGATGTTGCAAGGAGGCCGCTTGTTTCGTTCCCGTCCATTTATCCCCAAAATAATCACATAGAAACTGTATTAATTAAATCATTGTTTGGCCCATTAGCTCTAGCTTCTTATTGGCTAACTCTTACACATTAATTCAACCCATTTCTATTAATCTGGGTATAGCTACGTGGAGGTGGCTTACTGGCTAAAGTTCTGGCAAGCGGGGCCACATGGCTTCTCTCTGACTCCACCTCCTTTCTCCTAGCGTTGTGTTTCGTTTTCTCAGCCTAGCTCTGTTTCCGTATAGCTCCGCTATAGCCCCAAAACAATTCCTTTATTAACCAATGATATTCACAGCGTACGGAGGGCAATCCCATATCAGTCTGACATTACCTGGGTTCTATGAGTCCCAACTCCCATTCTCATGCTTGTACAGAGAGTGCTTATCCGCTGAGCCGTCTTTATAGCTTCCAAAGCATGGGCACTTTTAAAGAGTATAAATTATTTCTAAACCCAAACGCCAGGAGTACCAGTTGAGTCGGTGATCCTCATGCACATCTGAGTGGGGGAGGAGGGGATGGCCACCACATTGGAGTAGAGAGACCCAGAGAGGAGTGTGCAGTGTGACATTCGTGAGCTCCAAATGGAGGCTGAGATGAAGGGAAACATAGACAGTTTCGTCTCTTTCTTTCTTTTGTTCATGCCCCTGCTATGAGACCCACACTTAAGTCATCGCTTCTCTGAGTCAGGCTTCCCTTGTAAGTTCTAGGGGATAAAGGATGTGGACATGCCCATACGTGGGGAAATTGCCTGAAATTTCATTTGCGCTTTCAGCGTTCTACTCTAAGTCTTGAATGCAAGGAACTGACAAGACCACGCAAGTGTGGGAATCATGTGAGCATCAAGAACGGTCACCATCTAGTTACAGATGTGCTCTTCTTAGCCAGAGGTCACAGCCCTGGCAACCAGGTAGGAGCCTGCACGAGTTTATTGATTTTGTTAATAGTTTTTTTTTTTGAGTTAGCATACAAAATAGTTTCATTATCTTCTTCTTTTTTTCCGCCACCACTCCCTCCAACAAGATTTCATGTAGCCCAGGCTGGCCCCAAATCAGAATGTAGCTGAGGTGGGCTGTGAACTTCTGCTTTTCCTCTATCCACTTTGCTTATGCTGGGATTAAAGGTGAGGGCCACCATGCGTTGCTAACACTTTATTTTTATACTTATATGTTGTACCTTGCTCATGTTCACCTTCCAGCTACTTTCCCTTACTCCCTATCTGTTATTTGTTCATCCCCCTGACCAAATCAACTTGTTTTTGCATTCATGTCTCAGAGTCAGAAGCCATGGCATAGACTGTAGACACACTCGAGACCTATATCAACAAGCTGCAGAAACAGACCCCATTTTCTTATGATCAAAAATAGATTTTTCTCATATAATATATCATGATTATGGTTTCTTATCTTTCTACTCCTTTTACTTCCTCCTCACCTCACCTTCCCTTTCATCCAGATCCACCCCTTTTCTGTCTCTCCTTAGAAGACAAACAGGCTTCTAAAGTATACTAAAATAAAATATAACAAAACAAAATAAGATAAGATAAAACAACTAATACATTAGAATTGGAAAAAAAACAGAAAGAAAAGAGCCCAGGAGAAGGCACTCCTTTCATTTACAGAGAGCTCATAAAAACACAAAGCTGGAAGTCATAAAAATCTATGTAGAAGACTTGATGCCGCTGTGCATGCGACCTCAGTCTCTGTGTGTTCATGTTGATTTAGAGGGACTTGTTTTCTTGATGTCGTCCATCGCCTCTGGCTTTTATACTCTTTCTGCCTCCTCTTCCGGGGGTTCCCTAAACTCTGAGGAAGGAATTTGATGGTGACACCCCACTTAGGGCTAACTGTACCAAGATCGCTCACCCTCTACATAATCAGGCTTTCATTTGTATATACACTTTCAGTAAGATTAATGACTCGGGCTTGTCACACAATAAATTTAACAGCGAGTTAAAAGAAGGAAAAATTAGCAGTGATAGGTCCAGTTAAGTGAAAATGAAATGCATGGAACTGGAAAAGTTTCATGGGAGAACTGACAAAGAATGCTGAGAGCTCTCAAGGCACGAGACACACGAGACCCCAGCAGGTCTCTCTGCGCATTCTGTCTCTACAGTAGGACCATTCTTATTTATAAAGAGTGTTTGCAGTCCATTAAAAGGCACTAAAGTGTCTTTAATTATGGCAAGAAAACATATGCTACATCTTAGTAAGGCTGCAATATAGAATGTGAGTTATTTTAAAGGGTTGGCCACTTAAAAGCCTCTGCTATGTGTCACAGGGCAGTCTGATGAACCTGATATTCCACCCAGGTGGTTTTTCCTTTAGAAAGAGGCTCATTGTCAGCCTTTTCCCCCAACTGTACTTCAATATCAATAATTAACCCTATAGGTTAAAAGGGGCTTAACATGGCAACAAAGTGTTTTGAAAACAGCCTAGTGATTTGAAAACTAAGTAAATCATTAAATCAAGTGACCCCATAATCGAATGTTTATGGCTGTTTAAAGTAAGCCAGTCAGTGGCACTCTAGAAAGAGATACCGGCCAAATTGTGTCATAAAATACAGCAGTTAGGCTTTATCTTATCATCTGAAAAGCCGCTTGTGGTTCTACCAGAGGACCTCGGCAGGTTGGCAGGTGGCAGTCCTCGACATCAAGAAGCAGCTGGAGACACTGTTGCGGAGGGTCAGCAGCACAGTCCCAAAGGAGCTTTTGTTTTCTCTTCAGCATTTGACTTTGGAGTATGTCTTCACACTCTAAAGGCACTTGACAATTTTTATCTCATCAAAAAGTGGGGTGAGGATGGGGGGAAACAAAGCTGCCTTTAAGGTAAACATAGGAATTTGGAGGTTCTGGAATAACATTATCACGCAGTTTGCTACTGTGAGAAATAACAAAAAACTGCTCAAACATATGGCCACCCTCCTGACTCCTGGAGAACAATAGAATTTCCACTTCTTACTCTAAACTGGCGGACAGCTGAGGAGTACATCATCATTAGAAACCTTCATTTTAGCTCTGCTGACCTGACCACGCTAAGATTTATTTATCAGTCTTTTATGCCATAACTTAAGTTGGTTTACTTTCATCCGTTCTTTTTTTTTTATAGGAATATAGATGGATTTCTGTTTTTTTTGTTTTTTGTTTGTTTGTTTGTTTTTCGAGACAGGATTTCTCTGTGGTTTTGGAGCCTGTCCTGGAACTAGCTCTTGTAGACCAGGCTGGTCTCGAACTCACAGAGATCCGCCTGCCTCTGCCTCCCGAGTGCTGGGATTAAAGGTGTGCGCCACCACCGCCCGGCCCACCCTGGGTTTTTTGAGGCAGAGTTTCTTACTGGCCTGGCTCTCTGATTCTGCTAGCCTGCGGTCCAGTAAGCAAGCCCCAGAGAGCTTCCTGATGCTGGGATTATAAACACAAGCTACTGCTCCCGTGACCCTGTAAAAATGTGACTCAAATCCCAGCTGTCACCTCCTCTGCTTCAGACTTGCCCTGCAGACAGCTTTCTTGACTTCTTCCTTAGTTGGCTTGCCATTAGATTCCACCACAGGAATAACCTTCCTCTTGCCTCTTCGTGTTAATGTCGCCCCAGCAACACTGACTTTAGTCTCTGCTTCTCACAGGTACTCTAGAACAAGTTCCATTGTACTTTCTCCGCAGCTGCTAGGCAGCCCTCTCTCAGAGGGCTGAGAGGGATTCTCTGAGCCCGCTCCCCAAGCTCCTAGATCCAGGCATCCCAGCCTTTCTCACTTTGTTCTTCACCATGGGGGACATAACTGCTCCTTGCAAATGTCATCTCTAGGTTCCTTTATGTTCTCATCATCTTTCTGTCCTCCAGCTCTTATGTCACCAATTCCCAGAGTTGCATTTTCTCAGATGAAATGCTTAATATGGCTTCCAGTTTTCTGACTGGAAATTAATGTGTGGGTGCACCCCTCACGGTCCTGAGTTCCATGCTCGTGCTCTCTCTCCTTCTGCTCCTGATTTGGACCTTGAGATTTCAGTCTGGTGCTCCAATGTGGGACTCTGTCTCTATCTCCTTTCATCGCCTGATGAAGGTTAATATCCAGGAGGATGCCTATATGTTTTTCTTTAGGTTCTTCTTATTTAGCTTCTCTAGGATCACAAATTATAGGCTCAATGTTCTTTGTTTATGGCTAGAAACTCAGGACCAAGAGGGGTACACCCACACACTGAGACAATGGGGATGATCTATCAAGAACTCACTAAGGCCAGCTGGACTGGGTCTGAAAAAAACATGGGACAAAACCGAACTCGCTGAACATAGCGGACAATGAGGGCTGATGAGAAGTCAAGAACAATGGCACTGGGTTTTGATCCTACTGCAGGTACTGGCTTTGTGGGAGCCTAGGCAGTTTGGATGTTCACTTTACTAGACCTGGAAGGAGGTGGGAGGTCCTTGGACTTCCCACAGGTCAGGGAACCCTGATTGCTCTTTGGGCTGATGAGGGAGGGGGAGTTGATTGGGGGAGGGAGAGGGAAATGGGTGGCGGTGGTGGGGAGGAGGCAGAAATCTTTAATAAATAAATAAATTAAAGAAAGAAAATTAAGACCACCATAATTTGAACACTTGTTCCCACCTCTAAATTATATGTTGGAATCCTTATCTTTAAGGTGATGATATAAGGAAATGGGAGCTTTGGCATTCATGGGGATGGGGCCCTCATGAATGGAATTAATTAGTGCCTTTATCAAATAGATCCAAGGTTCCTTGTTTGAGAAAAGCCAGACACAGACCCTACCAGTAATTTGATGTTCTTTTTAAGTCACCCAATCTATGCTTGTCTGTTTCAGAAGCCAGGATGGATTAAGATACTAGATAATAGAATTCCCTAGAATGAGTTTTGAATTGGCCCAGAGATCTATAATATTCTAGAATATTGATAAATGTTCATTGGACAAAGTAATCTACGAGTTCTCTTTGATTGTAAAGATTCAACTATTCCTTAGAACTAATGCATCATTAATAGAGGAAGTCAGCGCATGAGCTATATAAACATACTGGGTTTTCAAAGAGGGAGAGGCCCTAAAGCAGTGGCTCTCAAACTGTGGGTCAATACCCATTGGGGTTGCATATCAGATATCCTGCAAATCAGATATTTGCATTATGATTCATAACAGTAGCAAAATTAGGGTTATGAAATAGCAACGAAATAATGTTATGGTTGGGGGTTGCCACAACACAAGGAACTGTATTAAAGGGTCACAGCATTAGAAAGGTTGAAAACCACTGCTCTCCATTCTCCGCATATAAACGTGATTTCCAGGCCAAGAAGGGAGAAAAGCAGCTCTCCCAGAGAGAACACAGAATGAAGTCTCAGTTTCTTAAGGGCCGACCGTGCCTCTGAAGCTCCCATAATACGAAGTTTAGTGGCCTTGACTAAGACCAGATGCCAATACTTTTAAAGTCCTTGTGAGAAGAGGTGAGGGGGGGGGTGTCCATTATATAAATTACAAACAGCGTTCCTGGCTTAAGATGTATCTCAAGTCTGGGGTTTATCTTTCAAGCACGGAGTCACTTTATTCTGGAAGAACCCACCCTTAACTAGAGCAAAGGTCGTCTTTAATGGTGGAGTTTAACACGATTGGAATTGGCTCGGGGATTTAGAATGAAACTGCTGTCTATGGTGGGGAGAGCTGCGGCTCTGCAGAAAACGTTTCCTTAGGCTGAAATGCTTTTGCTTTCTGGGTGTAAATTTAAACCAGGTGTTGGAAACAGTGTGGGTTCTGTCACTTGGTCCAACACCTGTCTTTGCACAAACCTCAAGCTAACCAAGCTTATTACATTTTCAATGGGTTAAAAAAATCAAAAGGAGGTTATTTTGTGACAATGAAAACTACATGAAATTCCAATTTAGTGTCCCCAGTTAGAGTTTCAGTGACATCCAGGCATGCTCACTCACTTGTGTATTGCCTTAGGTGCCTTTTGTACTCCAAGGGAAGAGACAGGCCTTTCACGGTGGACATGCATGACCCACGGATTAGACTCTCATCCTTTACAGAAAGTTTGCTAAGTGAATTTTGTTCTTGAGGAGAGCTCTCTCTCTCTCTCTCTCTCTCTCTCTCTCTCTCTCTCTCTCTCTC
>NW_004949224.1:43517-78493 GCF_000317375.1 Microtus ochrogaster | reverse complement strand
CCCCTCTCTCCCTCTCTCCCCCTCTCTCTACCCCCTCTCTCTCCTCCCTCTCTTCCCCTTCTGTCCCTCTGTTTGTGTATGTGTGTATGTGTGTACTTTGTGTGCATGTATGAGTCAACCCTTAAACCATTGCTTATTGAGGATGGGGAATGAAAATGCAAACAGAGCAGATAAAACAGAGGTTTTGCTTTGAGGGCAAACCATAGTGGCAAGGCTTTCAGGCATCCATCTGAACAGAGGAGTTCTGCTGGAGCTCACAGTTCCATAGAGCAGTGAGAGCAGTGTGCATTTCGACCCTACTAGCGCAGAGCCTGAGGAACACAGCGATGCTGGACTGACATTTCTAATTTTGCTTTAGAGACTTAGGGCCACCTTGCCTATACCTTCTGAAATGTGGCTGGAGCATCTATTGGAAAGGGTTGCCATCTTGTTCTGCATTATCCAAAGACGACTTCAACTAGCGTCTGAGCGAGGACTCCAAGCTTTCTGGGTAGTAGGGATAGACTGCACACGAGGTACAGCAATGCCCATGCCGGAAATGACTTTGTCTTGAGGCCATTGTTCATCTGAGAGCTACAACACCAGTATCCTCTTACACCTTTTGCCCAGTTCCCCCACTTTCTCAATCCAATATTTTCTTCATTGAGGGGGAGGAAGACAGAGAGAGGGAGAAAAAGGGACAAGGAGAGAGAGAGAGAGAGAGAGAGAGAGAGAGAGAGAGAGAGCGCGCACAGAGGCCAGTGAATGACACTGGATGTTTTGCTTTATCACTCTCTACTGTCTTCTTTAAGACAGGGTTTCTCACTAAACCCAGGACTAGACAGCAGTCAGCAAACTCCAGGGATCCTCCCCCGCTTGCCTTCTACAATGCTGGGACCTCCCCCCACTCCTCTCTCTCTCTCTCTCTCTCTCTCTCTCTCTCTCTCTCTCTCTCTCTCCACACACACACACACACACACACACACACACACACTGTCTAAGGGTTACTTACTATTGTTGAGATGAAACACTGTGACCAAAACAGCCAGTTGGGAGGAAAGGGTTTATTTGGCTTACACTTCCACATTGCTCTTCATTATAGCGATATTTTGTTTGTAATCTAACAAAGTTTGTCTGAAGATCAGAGTGCAGAGCTAGGCCACTAGTTAGCCATAGATGCCAGGCAGTGGTGGCGCACACCTTTAATCCCAGCACTCGGGAGGTAGAGGCAGGAAGATCTCTGTGAGTTCTAGGCCAGCCTGGTCTATACAAAGTGAGTTCCAGGACAGCCAGGGCCGTTACACAGAGAAAACCTACCTAAAAACCAAAATTATATATCTCTATCTATCTATCTTGCAAAATTTTTTTAAATAAACAAATTTATGAGAGTATGTGTAAATACACACATTAAGTGTAAAAGGATTGATAGCGGATAGATCTCTCACGCCCCTCTAGTTAGATATATACATTCGAAGTATTTTTAAATTTTTTTTGTGGTTAAAATGAATTTCTCTTTAATTAGTCTCTTTTTCGTCAGCTGGTACAGGCTAGTTCTGACTTAAATCAGATTGAAGGACCTGTGCTGTTTCTGGTTACTTCAGAGTTTTTTTCTTCCCTCTCTCTGCAATTGAACGACATATTTCCACGGAGATGTCAAGAACCAGTCACCTGCACACTCATTCTTTAGACACACAGCCAGTTTCTCCTTCATTGTATGCAAGATTCGGCTACTGTCCTGACTCCTATGGCTACAGCAGTGAAGAAAACACTGACATCACAGAAGCAGAAATGTAGGCAGAGACTGCACATCGGCTTCCCGGCTGCCAGACCCGAATCCTCACACAGAAACTATATTAATTACAACCATGTTTGACCATTTGCTCAGGCTTCTTATTAAGTAACTCGTATGTGTTAAATTAACCCATTTCTATTAAGCTAGGTATCACCATGAGGCTGCGGCCTAGTGGTAAGGCTCCAGCATCTTTCTCCTTTGGCAGCTACGTGGCGTCTGCCTGACTCCGCATTCTTTCCTTCTGCACTTCAGATTTCCTGCCTATCTCTATTCTGCCCTGCCGTAGGCCAAAGCAGCTTCTTTGTTAACCAATGGTAATGAAGCATTCACAGCATGCAGAGGGGAGTTCACAACACAGAAACAAGTGAAGTATGGCTCTGTAAATGCAGACAATCAAGAAGAGGATGATGGAGGAAAGTCATTGGTTAATTAATAAAGAAAATGCTTGGCTCTGATAGGTTAGAAGATAGGTGGGTGTGCATTTCCTCTCCTCTCTGGGGCAGACGCCATGAAGCAAGCCGCCAGGTCAGACATGCTGAATCTTTCTGGGTAAGACTGGTACTACATAGATTATTAGAGATGGGTTGATCGGGATATGAGAATTAGCCAGTAAGGGCTAGAGCTAAAGGGCCAAGCAGGGTTTAAATGAATACAATTTGTGTGTCGTTATTTTGGGCCATAAGCTAGCCAGGCGGCTGGGAGCTGGGTGGCAGGAATGCAGCCCGCAGCTCCCTCAACAAGAGGACAAGGGGGGTGAGGGAAGGAAAGCCTGGGTTCTTTGTCAAAGACGGCAAGGAAGACGCTCTCCAATAAGCTGATGTTTGAGCACAGACCTGAAGGAGAGAGAGAGGGAGGGAGAGGGAGGTGGGAGAAGGGGTTCCAGTGAGTGGAACAAGTGAAAGTGTGCCAAGGTAGTAGCGTATGTGACAGGTGAAAGACAACAAAAGACCATCTTGGTCATAGGAAAATAGGTTGGAAATAGAATATACACACATGTGTATACTTGTGTAAGTTTGTGCCGGTTGTATGGACATGTGTAAGTTCTTGTGAAATTGTGTATGGATGGAGATGTATTTGTTATGTGTAAATGTGTTTTGTGATTATGTATGCAAGCGTTTTCTGAGTCTTCTGAGAGCGTGCGCCGTGTGTTTGAGTTTGTGTGAGAGAGGTTGTATTTGTGAGAATGTGTGAGTGTTTTTGTTGGAAGTGAGTGTGTCAAGAATAGTGTGTATGGGTGTGTATAAATGTGAGAGTGCTGGAATTTGAGTGTTGTTATTTGTGATTGTGTGAGTGCTAGGGTGAGGGACGGTGAGTGTGAGAGTGTTTGAGTGTGAGCATGGGCTATTGTGTGTGTGACTGCGGGAAGGTGCGTTTGTGAGAGCATATTGGTTCGTGTTAGTGTGCTTAAGCGTGTGTCTGCATGTGATAGTGTGTAAAGGTGATAGTGAGTGTTTGTGTGCATGCACGTGATAATATGTGTGTACGAGGGAGCACGTTTGCGTGTATGGAAGATGGGCTTCTGTGTTCTTTGTCTTTCATGTAGCTCAGTGCAGGACAGCTAAGGGCCCTGCTGTCAGAGGAGCAGTTGCCAGCCTAGTAACTCCCGTTTCCTGCTTCTGATCCTCTTTCCCATGGCCCTTTTCTAGGCTCCCCTACCAGGGCAGCATGCTCTCCTGCCATTTGTCACCAATAAACTTGCTGAGGTTCTCACCCTCTGCCCGGTTTCCTACAGTAGGAAAACATGTTCTCCCACTAACTTGTTGGGGTTCTAAAAACCTCAACTCTATGAATTTTTTTCTCCCAAAGACTTATCTCTTCTTAGATTCCAAATGCTTTTTGAATCTCCAAATTGAAGAATGGGCTTTCTTCTTGGCAGTCAGAAAATGTTCTCTTGAGTTTGTGTGACAGATGTTCTTTGTATGTGTGAGAATTTGGGAGTATGATTGTCAGAAGTCAGTGTGTTAACGGTAGTGTGTGCCTGTTACTGTGTGCGAATGTGAAGAGTATTGGAATTTGAGTGTGGGTGTTTGTGATTGTGCGAGTGCCGAGGTGCTTTCTCTGAAAACATTTGTGTGTCTCTTGATGAACTGAATGGGAAAAGAGGAGACAGCATAAGTGCCATAGAGTGGGGATGGAAACCACATTGACTCATATTTTCACCTTAAGTTCCTAACAAAAGTGTGGAAAGACTAACAGCTAACTGTGGCTACGTCTTGTGTTTCGTGCTTGTGTCAACCATGCCATAGCTTTCCTAATCTGTAGACCCTTTTAACAGATGCCACGGAACCACACAAAGCATAAAAACAAGAAATAATATTAACCATAAAATAAACAATAAAGTTGTATAGAAATAAAAGACATTATTTGTTGGTTTCTCTTGCTTTTCTACACCTGTGCCACTGAACAACTTGGAGATGGGCTTTCAGTTTCTCTCCTCGACTTCTTTTTTATAAATTACCTACAACCTTTATTCTTTTCTGACGTGCCTTCTTCTAAAGTTTCCCTTTCTAGGATAATTCTGGAAAGATCTGTTAGTACCTCACAAAAGTAACAGAACTGTGCCGTTTTCTGGGGTTTTGTTTTTTACTTTTTTTTTTAAATGGAGTGTGCTGGATGTCTCTACAATTTTGTTCAAATGACTGCAGAACCTGGAAAAGCTGTTGCTGCTATTGATGCATAACATACTGCTATTATTGGTCTTTTTATATAAGTATAAATATATATATATACTATATATAATTTGAATTTTTGGAAACTTTAGCTGTGCTGTCAACTTTGGAAAAAAGTATCCCAGTTTACCGTGTTGAGTTGGCATTGTACAGAAATTAACAGCTATATTGGTCTAGAAATGTTGAACTTAATTTTTTTCCCATTTGTACAGGGGTAACGCACTGTATTAAATATGTAAGGTCTTATCTACGTGGGTTTGATTACAAAAACTAATAAAGTATTCTCTAAATAATGAAAAAAAATATTTAGTTGAGGTGGCTTACTTCCAGTTTCAGAGGTTCAGTCCATTATCATCATGATGAGGAGCAAGACAGCATGCCGGTAGACTATTACTGGAGCCAGTAGTCCTATACCTTGGCTTGCAAGCAACAGGAAGTTGACTGACTGTCACACTGACTGAAACATGAGAAAAGAGATCTCAAAGGCAGCCCTCACAGAGACACACTTCCTCCAACAAGACCACACCTACTCCAACAAGGCCATACCTCCTAATAGTGCCCTTCCCTTTGGGGGTCATTTCTTTCAAACTAACATAGCTATCATAATTTTGAGACTTCATGGGTACAGCTTCCCTGTCATGCAGAGAAGATACTGTCTCATGACAGATGTCTCAGTCCTCTAGCTCTTAAAATCTTCCTGCCTCGTGGTAGGTGATGTTCTCTGAGCCGTGGGGGTTGGGACTATGTTGTAGATGTATCAGTTGTGGTCTGTTGGTTGTCCTCATCATTTTGACCAGTTGCAGATCTCTGTAACAGTCTCCATATGTTGAAAAAGATGGGCTTCTTTGATGAGGGGTGAGAGTTATACTTATCTGTGGGCATAAGGATGAGAATTTAGAAGGAAGCTAGAAATTGTATTAGCTTAAGGAAGCCATAGTAGATTCTGCTCTAGGGTTCGTGAGCTTAAGAGCTGCAGTGATAGCTGGATGGTGTATTAGTTGCTTTTTATTGATGTAATAAGGAATATGAGTGAGCGCAACTCAGGGATGAAGGAGTTTAACTTACACATCTCAATCATAATCACAGTCCATTATGAAGGGAAGTCAGGGCAGGAGCTCGAAGCAGGAATGCAGAGACCAGGGAAGAATGCTGCTTAACGGCTTGCTCTCCATGGCTTAGACAACACAGGCCTACTTGCCCAGCAGTACCACTGCCCTTGTGGATAGAGCTTCCCACAGCAAACATTAACCAAGAAAATGACTCACAGCGTTGCCATCAGGTCAATCTCATGAGGGCATTTTCTTAATTAAAGTTGTTTCTTTACAGATGACTTTGTTTGTGTCAAGTGGACAAAAAGAATTAGCCAGCACAACTGAGTTTACAGTACCAGGCATAAATTCCCTCCTGTTAAGTGCACCTTATGTCTAGCTAGGCAGCTGTGGAGTAACTGCAAGATTTAAGTGCCACTGCTGCACCCCCGGGGATGTGCTGAAGAGAACACATACTTTGGACTCAGGACATGGAAAAAGCAAGCTGATATGTGTGTGTATGTGTGTATTGTGAGTGTATATGTATGTGTGTGCTGCATTTAAGTAGACAGAAATTATATGTTTCCTTATGGTTTTTTCAAACATCCATAGTGTTATTTCTTTCTTCTCCCTCCCTCTCTCTTTATATTGCCCCCCCTTCTCCATTCCCAGATAAATAACACTGCTTATTTCTCCCACATCCCCCTTCATGGCAACTGCGTCCTACTATCTCCTTTCTAGAGACCTTTCCCTTTTTCCATCCCATAATACCTTGTTACTTTCTTTGTTTCTATAGTTACTCTGGGTTATATACTATTTCTAAGGGGCCAGAGCCAGTATTCATAAATAAGAGATGTGGTATTTTGCTGAGTCTGGGTTATCTCGCTGAGTACAATATTTTCTAGTTCCATTATTTACCTGCTGGTTTCACAATTTCATTTTTCTGTACAGTTGAATAGAATTCCATTGTGTATATACACCATGCTTTCATTATCTTACCATCTGTTGAAGGACATTTTGGTTGTTCCTGTTTCCTAGCTGAGTAGAGTGGTACTAACCAAGGCTGAGCAAGTGTTGATGGAGTAAGGTACTGAGTCCGCTGGGCATATGCCAAAGAGTGGTCTAGCTGGGCCATATGGTAGGTGTATTTTTAGCTTTTAGAGAGTTCTCCACACTGGTTTCCATAGTGGCTGTATGGTATAGTTGTATTTATTTGTGAATACACTAGAACTCAACGGAAGTATACATACTTCAACTGGATAAACTGTGCAATGCTTTGTGCATCAGAAAACTGAAGCCAGTCACCAGTCACTTGCTCCCTTTCTTTTCTGGCTTGGATGCTAGCCAGGACCTCATAGTTGTTGGAGAAGGAATAGCCCTAAGTATTCTGTTAAGTTAAGCAGGTATGAGCTTATGAGCACGGGTGTTCTTAGATAATGGTTTTGGGAGTTCTATGGTGACATTTAAGATATTCATCAGTCCTACTACAGGGCAAGGCCAGTTCAGTCATCCTCTCCACTATTGCTTAAGAGCTTTGCTGGGGTCATCCTTGTGGATTCCTGAAAATTTCTCTAGTGTCAGGTTTCTTGCTAGCCCCATAATGGCTCCCTCAATCAAAATATCTCTTTTCTTGCTCTCCATCTCTGTCCCTCCTTCATTTTGGCTATCCTGTTTCCTCAAGTTCTCCTTTCCCCTCCTCTTCTTCCTCCTCTTCCCCTTCCACCCTCCATCTCCCCCTGCCCCCATGGTTCGAATTTTCTCAGGAGATTTTGTCTATTTCCCCTCACAGAGGGATCTATATATGTTTCTCTTAGGGTTTTCCTTGTTACTGAGTGCTAGGATAAAAGTCATGTGTTGCTATGCCTGACCCCACTAGATAATTTTATAAGGTATCCAAAAACTATATAATTATGAGACTGGCCTCCTGAAAAAATTGGGAGTGGGGGAGGGAGGAGGAGAACATCTGGAAATTGGATGGTTGAGATGGAGGAAGGACAGAGATGAGAGGAACGAAAGAGATACCTTGATTGAGGGAGACATTATGGGGCCAGCAAGAAACCTGGCACTAGGAAAATACTCAGGAATCCACAAGGATGGCCCCAGCTAAGACCCTAAGCAATAGAGGAGATGGTGCCTGAATTGGCCTTGCCCTGTAGTCAGGTTGATGACTACCTTAATTGTCATCATAGAGCCTTCATCCAACAATTGATGGAAGCAGATGCAGAGATCCACAGCTAAGCATTGGGTCAAGCTTCCAGAGACCAATCCAAGAGAGGGAGGAGTGATAATATAAGCAAAGGGGTCATGGCCATAAGTGGGGGATACCCACTGAAACAGCTTACCTGAGCTAATAAGAGTTCACAGATGCTGGACTGATAGCGGGGGGAACCTGCATAGGACCAAACTAGGCCCACTGGATGTGGGTAACAGTTGTGTGGCTTGGGCAGTTTTTGGGGTCACTAACCCTCTCTGAGGAGTAGATGTGGGCCTGGGGTGGGAAGAAGGTGGGGGAATCTGGAGGAGAGGAGGGAGTGGAAACTGGGGTAGGTATGTAAAATGAGAAAAGATTTTTTAAATATAATTTTTTATTTGTTAGAAAATAAATTTATAATAAATAATAAAAACTGTACAAATATGACTTATGGGAAATTTACATATATAATGTTTTAAGTACATAGAGTGTAGTTCTAATTATAGTTAGGGTATATCTCTGACTGTATCTACATTCAGAGATGTAAGAAATTTTTTTTCTCTGTATTTAAGTGGAGTTACAATGGCGCCAATTAAGAAAGGACTTAAGTAGTCATTTGGTGAAAGCTAAGAAATACTGAAACAAGGTGAAAGCTGTTCTCCACTAAGTGGGTGGGAATGTCCAGGAGGTCATAGATACAGGACAGATGCTACAGAAGTGGAGGATAGAGAGCTCCCATTTTCTAAGGGATCCTAAGAGGACTCTGGGGTCCAGATCACAGTCAGTTAATAGCAAAGACTGGATGGAAACTCACTGCATTTGTCTCAGAGTCCATTGCTTCTGTCCAGCGCTCCAAGGTCTCCTGTGGGTACATACGGATTTGGTGACTTCAGGCACTCTAGTGCTACCCCATGCAGAGTAGCAAGGGTGGTAAAATTATAGCAGAAAATGGTAAAAAGCAAAAACAAAAACAACTAAAGCTTGCAATTAAACAATAGTTCTGAAGGCAATATAGTATCATTCTCTTCAGCCCTTATTGGTATTCAGCTCAGGTGATGGGATAAGAATTCAGCTTTAATTTGGGTCTGGTGTTGTGACCTGCAGCCCCAGTTACTCGGGGCTAAGGCAGGAAGGTGGCAAATCCAAGTCCCACCTGGGCTACAGAATGAGTTCAAGGCCATCTTGGGAAACTTGTGGAACCCTGTCTAAAAATAAGAAGGAAAGAAGAGAGGCTATGGATGTAGCCTAGTGTTTGAGTGTTTGACAATCATGTGTGGGGCCCTATGTTCAATTTCCAGTACTGAAATTAAGAAAAAGCTTTAAGGAATGGCAAGATGGTTCGGGGATCTGGGGGGACTTGTTTCCAAGTCTGGCACATGATCTATGCAATGAAAGGAGAAAACCAACTCCTGCGAACTGTTCTCTGGCCTACACACACATACACAATCACATCTGTACACTATACACACACATTCACACACTCATACACAAACTCTTATGCAAAGTCACATTTCACACAAATGCACACTCACATACTTATATACACAATCACTTTCACACACCCACACACTCCTATGCTCATACACACAATTGCACCCACACACACACTCATGTACTCATACACACATCCACACACTCACAAACATACACGCACATACACACTCATACACACTTCCACCACCACCAAGCGTGGAAAAGTCCAACTAAGAAGTCTCTTGGGCGGGAGAATCGAGGCCATTGTTGAATAATATTGCCAGGGAGTCTCATCACCAGGGAAGAAGATGGAAATTCTTCAGCCTATACAATAGACAAGGACTACACTGTGTGCGTACGGAGGTCGGAGGACAGTTTTTGAGAGTTTTCTCTTTGTCCTATTGGTTCAGGGACTTGAACTTAGGTTGCCACGTTGGGGACTTTTATTTTCAGGTGCGTGACTTTTGTTTACACTGCATTTGTTTAACTCTGTGAAGCTGTGTTCCTGTGCTTGTCTAAAACACCTGATAAGCCTAATAAGGAGCTGAATGGCCAATAGCATGCCAGGAGCAAGGACAGGCGGGGCTGGCAGGCAGAAGAGTATAAATAGAAGAAAAAAATCTGGGAGGAGAGAGAGAGTACGAGGGATAAGAGAACAAGGAGAGGAGGGCTTCAGGGGCCAGAAACCCAGCCACTCGTCAAGTCACAGAGAAAGAAGTAAAGAAAGGTATATAGAAATAGAGAAAGATAAAAGCCCAGAAGCAAAAGGTAGTTGGGATAAAATAAGTTAAGAAAATCTGGCAAGAAACAAGCCAAGTTAAGGCCAGGCATTCATAAGTAATAATAACCCTCTGTGTGTGATTTATTTGGGAACTGGGTCTGGGGGGCTCCTCAATGAGCCAAAAGAGTAAAAACTACCCAACATTGCCATGCTTGCAGGCAAGTACTTTTTACTATGATTCACTTCTTTAACCCACCAGCACCATTTATGACGATGACTTTTCCATCAGTGGCGGATCTACTTTAGTCTTCTGTGTTTGGGTTTCTGTGGATTCCGCACTGAGTTAATTACTGTAACCTTAGAGTAAACCTGGAAGTCAGACAGTGGGAGATGCTGTCTTCAGCTTCACTTTTCAAAGACTGTTTAAATGTGGAAATATTGGAAATGGTTTATTGATGGAGGAAGGTCATTGGCTAATAAAGAAACTGCCTTGGCCCATCTGATAGGGCAGAATTTAGATAGGCGGAGTAAACAGAACAGAATGCTGGGAGGAAGAGGAAGTGAGCTCAGAAATCATGCAGCTCCTCTCAGAGCCAGACACGATGAAGCAAGCCGCCAGGTCAGACATGCTGAATCTTTCCCGGTAAGCGCACCTAGTGGTGCTACACAGATTATTAGAAATGGGCTAAATTAATATGTGAGAATTAGCCTAGAAGAGGCTAGATATAATGGGCCAGGCAGTGTTTAAAAGAATACAGTCTGTGTGTTGTTATTTCGGGGCATAAGCTAGTCAGGTGGCCCGGAGCCGGGCGGCAGGAATGCAGCCCACAGCTCCTACGATAGTTTATGTTTTTCACCCGTAGCCACTATAAACTCTTGTACATATTCTCAAAATATCCATCCCTTTGCTTCCTACAGTGGTTTACAAGAGTTGCTACCAAATCTAAAGGACTCCAAGAGTCTTATTATAAATTCTTCATTTCATCTTGTCTTTGAAATGAAAAAGTGAAAAAATATTGATTCATGTCCCTGATGTGTGTAATCTCTCTGAGCGACCATTATCCAGAGCTCCCAGTACCATGGAGGACAGTGGGTGGAAATTGAGTACAGAACAGACTGTCAAGGTCTGGTCTTCCCGTGGTTGCTCGATTCTTGGCAGTCTGTCTCCACACTTCAGCTGCTTTATAAGTGGCGTGAGCAGGTGGCATTTTTAAGTGGCAACTTAAAAGTTATTTTTACGTCTTCAGAATGTCATGAAAGGCGGAGTCCCTCCCACCAACATTGTCGATGGCGATGGGGAATGAATGGGAAGGTCATAATGAATATCACAACTCGGAGGATCCTTCGCTCTGAACAAAGGGGCCCTCTCCTTCGTCTCCAAACAAATTGTTTGGAACAAAACCCACTTTATTTGCTAGGGTGTTTTCCCGTCAGCATAAATATGCATTATACTTTATTCTACTATTATTACCCAATTTATAACTCCCTTCCAGGGTGTGAATGTATGTTGTATGCATGTGTTGTATGTGCCTAGAGGTCAGAGGTGGCTGACAGGTGTCTTCCTCTGTCACCTTCCACTTCAGCTTTTGAGACAAGGACTCTTAATGAACTAGTAGTTCACTCTTCTGATTGGATCTTCTGGCCAGCAAGTCCCTGGAATCCACCTCTTTCTACTCCTTAGCAGTTGATAGACATGTGCCGTTGTGACAGTCATGTCTCGTTGTGAATGACTTTTACTGAGGTGATGGGATTCTGAGCTTGGTCCCCATGTTTGTGGAACAAGCTCTCTTACCCAGTGAGCCATCTCTGCGGCCCCCAATTTGTAATTTTCTTTCAAAACTAAGGAATCATAGAATTTGCTAAGGTGGAGTTTAGTGATAAGTGGTGGGTGTCTTTTCATAACAATGGCTCATCGCTACCGCTACTATTGAACGAAGGTCACAAAATGCCAACTTTGAAAGCAAACTTTTTTTTTCTCCATTGAATTGTGCACTTCCTTTCCTTCATAATTTAATATGCATTGCATTATCTGGTCTCATCTAGTGACTCAGGTTGTGTTGTTTGTGCCTAGGCCCAAGGGTCTAAAGTCTTCAATGTTCTACTTTCAGTACATCCCCTGCTGTTGGAATGCCTTTTGTTTTCCAGTTTGCTGGAAAGATTATGGAACAGTTGTGTGAGGAATAAGATCAACCCTACAGTCCTGAGTCATTGGGTCATGGTGAGAAGCTTGGCAACATACAGGCAGACATGGTGTTGGAGAAGGAGCTGAGAGTTCCACTTGATCCACGGGCAGCAGGCAGAGAGCTGGCCAGAGCCTCTGAGACCTTAAGGACTGCCCCTATAGAGACACACTTCTTCCAACAAGGCTATACCTTCTAATAGTGCCATTCCCTATGGGCCAAGTACTCAAACATGAGAGTCTATGGGGTTCATACCTATTCAAACCACCTTAGGAAGCGGCAACAGTCTTTTCCAAGAGGCGTGTAGCTAAATGTTATCCCTTGCTGTCAGAGATTAACCAGCTTGGCTCCTGTCTTTACGATGCGGCCTCAGAGTTTTAATGACGAATCTGTCCAAAGGGCTTTTCTCCCATATTTCTCAGTTTCCCAGTGCCCGAATTATCTGCCTGTTTCTTGCTTTGGGTCTGGTGCACAGACTGATCAACATGCAAGGCTCCCACATATCTGTAAATCTCAAGTCCCCCATTTTCAGTCTGGAGTTCTCTTCACAAGTTTGAAGCCAGGGCTTACCCATTTACGAATTCTAGCTATATTATGTGTGCCCTCTACATACATACCTATGATAAAATTTAATTTTAAATTAGGCAGTAGAGACTAGCCACAACAATTAATAATAAACCAGAACAAATGTAGCAATCTGTTACCATAAAACTTATTTAAAAATTCATGAATTATTTTTTTTCTGGAATTTTCCATTTAGTATTTTCTGACTATGGAGGACTGTGGGTAATGAAGAGCGCAGAAGACACAGATGTGGATAAGGGCTGAATACTTCATATGGCAAAGTCCCGCTTCCTGCTCTACAGGCTGGGTGAGGCTCAGTGAGGCAGGCTAAGGGCCCAAATGGCCTGTTCTCATTGGTAAACTAGAGATAACTTCTCAGAAGGTCTGAACATGCTTTATAGCCAGGGTATCTGCCTTTTTCTGTGCTTGCTCGGTCCAGTAATACCATATGAAGTATTCGAATTTAAACATTATCTATCTACAAATCCAGCATTACAGAAAGTACTAGAAAGAAAACTCCAACACCAGGAAATTAGCTGCACCCACAGAAACACAGGCAACAAGTAACCTCACAGCTCACACTAACAAACCCCCAAAGAATGGATACACACAAACACTACCACCAAAAAAATAGCAGAAATAAGCAAGCACTGGTCACTAATATCTCTTAATATCAATGGACTCAATTCACCTATAAAAAGATGCAGATTAACAGAATGGATACAAAACTAGGATCCATTCTTCTGCTGTATACAAGAAATGAATCTAAACCTTCAGAGTAAAGGGTTGGGAAAAGATATTCCAATAAAATGGACCTTAAGAAACAAGCAGGGGTAGATATCCTAATACCTATCAAAATAGACTTAAAACTAAAGTCAATCAAAAGAGATGGAGAAGGACACTTCATACTTATCACAGGAAAAATCCACCAAGATGAAGTCTCAATTTTGAACTTATATGCCACAAATACAAGAGTGTAAACAGAGACTGCTCTTTTGTTCCTGGCCAGCCAGACCCAAATAATCACACAGAAACTATATTAATTACAACATTGCTTGGCCAAAAGCATAGGCATAATCCTACCTAGCTCTTATATCTTAAATTAACCCATTTCTATTCATCTGTGTATCGCCACGAGGCTGTGGCTTACTGGTAAAAGTTCTGGGCATCTGTCTCCTTCAGCAGCTACATGGTGTCTCCCTGATTTCTTTCTCTCTCTATCTCTGTTTGGATTTCCTGCCTTGCTATATTCTGCCCTACCACAGGTCAAAGTGGCTTCTTTATTAACCAATGGTAAAAAAAAAAAAAGCATATTCACAGCATACAAAGGGAGTCCCATATCACAAGAGTACCCACATATGTAAAAGAAACATTACTAAAGCTTAAATCACACCTCAAACCCCACACACTAGTAGTAGAAGACTTAAAACACCCCACTCTCACCAATGGACAGGTCTACCAGGCAAAAATTTAGCAGAGAAATAAGAAAACTAACAGATGTCTTGACTCAAATGGACTTAATAGACATCTATAGAACATTTCATCCAAAAACAAAAGAATTTACTTTCTTCTCAGCACATCATGGAATTGTCTCTAAAATTGACTACATACTTGGTCACAAAGCAAATCTCAACAGATACAAAAAAAAAAAGTTGGACTAACCCTGTGTATCTTATTGGATCACCATGGCTTAAAGTTAAAATTCAACAACAACACGAACTGCATAAAGCTACAAACTCATTAAAATTGAACAGTGATCAAGTGAATCACCACTGGGTCAAGGAAGAAATAAAGAAAGAAATTAAAGACATCCTAGAATTCAATGAAAATGAATGCATACCCAAATTTATGGCACACTCTGTAAGCCTGCTAAGAGGAAAGCACATAGCACTAAGTGCTTACATAAAGAACTTCAAGAAATCTCACACAAGTACCCTAACAGCACATCTGAAAGCTCTAGAAGAAAAAGAAGCAAACTCACCCAGGAGGAGTAGATGCCAGGAAATCATCAAATTGAGGGCTGAAATCAATAAAATAGAAAAAAAGGAAAGCAATACAAAGAATCAATGAGACAAAGAATTAGTTCTTTGAGAAAATCAACAAGATAGACAAACCCTTATCTACACTAACCAAAAGGCAGAGAGAGAACATCCAAATTGATAAAATCAGAAATGAAAAGGGGGACATAACAACAGACCCTGAGGAAATCTAGAGAATCGTAGGTCATACTTCAAAAACCTGTACTCCACAAAATTGGAAAATTAAATCAAGAGCAGGTAAACAATTTAAATAGACCAATAAACCCTAAGAAAATAGAAGTAGTCATCAAAAGTCTCAGGACCAGATGGTTTCAGTGCAGAATTCAGCCAGAACTTCAAAGAAGAGCTGATACCGATACTCCTCAAATTGTTTCACACAATAGAAACAGAAGAGGCAACAGTTACCCTGGTGCCCACATCACACAAAGATGCAACTAACAAAGAGAATTACAGACCAATCTCCCATGAACATTGATGCAAAAATAATAAAATCCTGGCAAGCTGAATTCAAGAGCACATCCAAAGCCCTTTTCTAAGACATCTCCTGCCTTCTCCATCTATGATGCTGCTCCCAGAGTTCTCTGGGAAGCTCTCTGCAGCTTTTCATGAGATTGAGGCAGGCTGCACATATGAAGTCTGACTGCAGGGCAACTCTCCAGGGCAGAAAGAGAATGGGATGGTGGCCTCCAATAACGGTGGAGCTTTCCTGTACCTCCTACAAGAATCCAACTGCTCACGGAGCCTGGGTCGCATGGAGTGCCTCTCCGGAAAGATTTTCCCCTCAGTGGTTGCTAGATAGAAAGGCTGCTAAAATCTGCTGCCCCCCTCCCCCAAGTTTGGGTCAGTTTTCAGCCGTGTAAGCCATGGTGGCAGGTCTGACTGAAATGCCGTTTTTCATGCCTGATAAAATTTCACTAGGCATTTTAACTTTGAATTTCCTTTACTGGCTTCCTATGCAGACAGAGTCCTGTTTAGAAAGAGAGAACTTTCAACTGTGATTCTGTGAAGTCATGCTTCAGTAAGGAAGGAAATGCCATTGACTTTATTACAGCTGCCTAATGTTTTCCACGAACTGTAGAAATAATGCCCTGTGTCTTGGTCATCTACAATAGCAGCTGACTGCTCGCACATGATCGAAATGCTTCCAGTACCTAGTCACACAACAGCTGAACCCAGAGGACTCATTCTTCTGCCCCACCTCCTCCACCTGTCCCCTCCCTCTGCCTGCCTTCCCTGGCCTGTTGGAGTTGTGATAAAACAAAAAAGGAAGTTTTGGGTTGCATGAACACACCCTTTGGAGTGGGTCCAGATAACGAGTCCCTTAAGGAAAGTGGGAGCAGGGTAGCAAGGCCTGCTTGAGTGTGAGGAAAAGGCCATCTTAGAGGGTAAACACACAGTAGAAGTAGAAGGCAGAAGCAGCAAAGGTCCGCAGGGTGGAGCTGATTCAGAAGGGAACCCGACTGAAGTTTTAGGGCCGAGAAGAGAATCCAGAGGAAAGAGATGTTCTGTTCTGCTCTGTCTAGCTTCAGGAGTTCGCGGGACTGGGATTCAACTGGCAGGCCACGGAGAGAGAGCTTGCTCAGCCTGCAAACCCTGGATGGACTTGCAGTTTGTTTTTAAAGAGATCGTCGTCGACACACACACACACACACACGAGGCAGTCTGCCCAGAGCTGTCCATCCCCGGGGGTACCTGTCCCTCCCCTGACTTCTCCTCTCCTGAAGCTCAGGGACCATCCAGAAGCTGTGCGGGGTTCAAATGCTGATTGCCCTCTATCTAGTATGTTGGGTCCTAGTCTCTTACCAAGGCCTCTCTTTATTGCAGAAACTGCAAACTCTCCTTGTCGTGGACTGACTGTCGGGCAGGGGAGATGCGCTCGGGAGTCAGAAAGATGTAGCTGAGAGGAGAGAAAAAAAACATCACCTTAAGAAGTTTGCTTTCTGGCGTGTGAAGTAGATTCGATCACTGCCATTTTACTTACGGGAAAAGAGAGGGCTAGCCAACAGAAGCCATTTGCGGAAGAGCACAGCAGTGTGTGGCCTCAGACGGACACATGTATTCCTCTCATGGATGGACGGACTGATGTCATGTTGAGAACTCATTCTGGATCATAAATCAGACTCCGTCTAGGGGAAGAAAGCCAAATGGGGTTCTGGCAGTTTTTCACACAAAAGACAGGAAAACAGCCCATCTGGTCCTCGGTGTGAATCACAGTGAGTGATGCAGAAGAGGAGAGAAACCGAGCAGGGGGAGGTTGGGGGAGGGTGCTTGGTCTTCCCTTAGCATCGCCGCCGAGAGGCAGTGGCGTGCAGGGGGACTCTAAGCGGGGACTACCTGAACAAGCACACGGTTTCAAAAGAAGACTCAGGAGACTTTCCTTTGCTGACTAAATGTTCCTTCATTGTCAAAGGTGGGTTTTTCTTTTTTTTTTCTTTCTTTTCCTTTTTCTCTTTCTTGTCCGTTCATCCTTCCTTTCTTTCTTTCTTTTTTTTTTTTTTTGACGATAGAATGGGGAAAGATAAACTGGTTATCTAAAATTTTTAATGGGACGGCAGTGTGGGCAGATGGCAGGAACCTATGCCTTCAATGGCGTCTTCTTGGCTGTACAAAGACTTTGAAGTCTTGTTTGTTATTATTTATTACATAAATATAAATAAATAGTCTGAATAAGTTCAACACATATTCTATTAGACTGTAGCTGTTGCAGTGTTTGGGGACTGCACTTTAAGCTATTAAGATTCAATGGAGCCCCAAGAGGCTTTCAGGAAAATATGTTGGGGTACACAGTGTTCATCAAGTGAACTTACCTAAATAGTTTTTTGTACATTGTGTGTGTGGGAAAGGACATATGATATTTTTGGAAGCTGTTTTCTTTAATTTCCCAAGAAACTAATCCTTTCTTCTGCAGTTCTGATTGGATGACACCACACAACAGGCTTAGCCAGGTTGCAAATATGTGTAAATCCTACCATGCTAACCTCCCCCTAGAGGAAATGCAGAACCTGCTTCTTTAGATCTTTATCATATGCGATTTCCTCCTAACTTACTGTCCTGCTTTACCCTCCTTTTCAGAAGATAAAAGACCAAAACTCCACAAGTAAAACAAGAAATATTCGTAGTTAACTCATTTCAATCTCTTAGATTACTGTGAGGAACAAAATACATACTGTTCATGAAGCATTTCTTCCTATTTTTATAGGAACAGCAATATTCATGGGAAATTCTCAAGTTTCATTGTTCACAATGACCACTGTGAAGGGTGTTAAAACGCAGACACTCAGGCCGCCTTCTGGGGTATCCTTCTGGGGTATCCTTCTGGGGTATCCTTCTGGGATATCCTTCTGGGGTATCCTTCTGGGGTATCCTTCTGGGGTATCCTTCTGGGGTATCCTTCTGGGATATCCTTCTGGGGTATCCTTCTGCGATATTCTTCTGGGGTATTTTTCTGCGGTATCCTTCTGGCACCCATTCCCTAGATGATAGCTGTTTTTCAAGGCAGCACAGTGGTCTATGGATACAGAACTGGTCTTTTTCTGATGAATGAGTGGGATTATCTGCTTCCTTTATTTGAGCATTTCGACTTGTAGATGACACAAAAATTTTCAAACAATCCTACATTGAAACATGGGGGAGGGTGTCATATGAGCACAACTAGGAAGGCGCAGCTGGTTCTCACCGCCTCTGTGCTTGCCCTCTTCTGAGAGCCTGAATGGTGTGCAGGCATTCTGACGGACGCTACCATGTCTGCGGGTGCTGGCTATGTCACCTTAGCATGTGAAATGCTCTTCCCTGCAGGCTCGACTCAACTTATAACTGAAGTAAAGAACCCGTGTTGCACCTCTTAGTGTGATCACAGCTGTTCTATGTCATAATTCACAGACGGTCTATTCCCTCTTTACGGGACTTTCCAACATTGTTTGTCAATGTTAGGAATGGTAATATATGTGAGCAGATGTTCTAAAAGTGACATTTACATTTGTCTTTTTACCTAGAACATGTATTATGTAAACCAGACGTTTTTATCCTCTGTTTCACTAAACCTATGTGCTGTTTTGCTCTAGGTTTGACTCCACCTGTGAGAAGTGGGACAGAGCTGGGTGGATGAGTGAGTGGACAAGCTCACGGCAATAAATGTTTAACTATTCGGAAGGCCAAACCCAAGAAGCTCAACACATCCGTCATCAGGGTTTGGGAGAAAGAGGAAGGCTGGGGTTGTTGTATAAGCAGCGGGGGAGATGATGAGGAGAGCGGTGTGTGAGAGTCACTTTCCATGAAAGTATCTGTGATTCTTCAAATGCGTTTTGGTAACACAAAATTCTGATAGGTCTGCCTTTATACATTACTTGGTATTTCTCCCTCGCAACCTTTAATATTCTTTCTTTGTTTTGTACATTTAGTGTTTTGATTATTATGTGCTGAGGGAAAAAATTTTTTTTTCTGGTCCAATCTATTTGGTGTTCTGCATGCTTCTTGTACCTTTATAGACATCTCCTTCTTATGGTCTAGAGAAGTTTTCTTCTATGATTTTGTCAAAAATATTTCCTGGCCCTTGGAGCCGCTTTGTTCTCCTCCCTCCAATCCTATTATTTTTAGGTTTGATTTTTTTCATAGTGTCCCAGATTTCTTGAATATTTTGTGCCAGGATTTCTTTTTTAAGATTTAACATTTTCTTTGAGTGAGGCATTTCTTTTTTCTTTCTTTTTTTTTTTTTTTTTTTTTTTTTCAAGACAGGGTTTCTCTTTGGCTTTGGAGCCTGTCCTGGAACTAGCTCTTGTAGACCAGGCTGGTCTCGAACTCACAGAGATCCGCCTGCCTCTGCCTCCCGAGTGCTGGGATTAAAGGCGTGCGCCACCACCGCCCGGCGGCATTTCTTTTTTCTAGAATGTTTTCCACGCCTGGAACTCTTCTTTCCGTCTCTCTGTCTCTGATATTCTTTTTGAGAGTCTTAGAGTCTTACCTCTGAGGTTCTAGCTCCAGTTCCTAAAATTTTGATTTCTAGATAATTTTCCCTGGGTGTTTTTTTTTTTTTGGTTCTATTCCCGTTTTTAGGTCTTGAACTGTCTTATTCATTTCCTTTCACTGGTGTGTTGTATTTTCATAGATTCATTTATTTCCTCTGTAAGGACCCCCATCATATTCATAAAGGCTGTTTTAAGGCATTTGCCCTGTACCTCAGCTATGTTGCAATGCTCACGGATGACTGTGGTAGGGTTGCTGGGCTCTCTGGAGGTACGTTGTTCTGGTTGCTACTGACTATGTGTTTAAGCTTGCCAGCCCCTGGATCTGGAAAGGCTGTACTTGTAGGTGCTGGTATCTGGTCTTGTCTGATGGGTGGATGTTTTTGTTCCTTGGTTTCTGTTGCCCTCTCTGTTCTTGAAGAGTGTGGGCACTGTAAGTTGCCTGGTAAGAAATTCTTCCGGGACCTTGATAAGTGTGGTCACTGGGGGCTCTTGGTAAAATGTATTTTAGGAACGGGAATCGACTGGGGGGCGGGATTCTGTAGGTGTTACCAGGAGGGAGGAGAGCAGGTTATTCTACCTGAATATGTGTAGATTGGGAATGGGGGCAGAGAGTGAGGAGAGGTCTCAACAGGCAGTCCGCTACAGATAGGAATATACGACTGGATTTGGAGCAGAGGAGGGAGAATGAAGTTCTGAAGCTTGCCTGCCCGCTTCCCTGGCCTACTTTCTTCTCTGTCTGGCTTGGCTAGTGAGTTGCCAGAGAAAGCCTGCTACAGACGGGGGCCTGGGATGATGACAGGTGATCTGTGACAGAGCTGTTTGGGAAGGGGTGTGGGCTGGGGTTGGATTTGGAGGAGCAGAGGCAGAGGTGAGTATCTGGAGTTAGTTTGCCTACTTCCCTGGCGGGACAAGCCTTGCGGGGTCCCAGGGAATACCCGCTGTAGTTGAGGACTGGGATAACAGGATGCGTCGGGGAAAGGAAGTTTATTTATAAAGTGTTCCCTCATGCAATCAAGGATCATTCCCCTCCCACTTTCATGTACTATGATTAAGGGCAAAGAGTATGTAAGATGTTTTCATTTACAAAATACAGTTAAAACTGGGGAGGAGGGCGGGAAGGCAGTCAGTACAGATGAAGGTGGATGATGAGGGACAAGCAGCCCCCAGGTTGTTTTATAAAGCCTCAAGGAATCTTACTATTTTATACTTACCAAAATTATACACAACACATATTTATGTACACACATTTATACATGCACATCTTATATTAACATATTATCAATTGATATACAATATTACTAATATAATATATCACATATAGAAGGACGTTAAACTACTTGGGCTGACAATGCTTCCCACAAAAATCATAGTTTAACAAAATCCCCAGTTCCAGGCTTAAGAAACCTCCTTGTGAATGGTTGGTCAGAGTAGTTTAAGTAACTCCCAGAACAACATAGACTGTTCATGTAACCTTTGGTTGCCACTTGGGCTGAGGGTGACCTTATATTGCCGAATAGGACACAAGACTCATATGATTCTAACTGGATCTGATCAGAAAGCCTCCTTCCTACAGGCTAGCATCTTTGGTACCAAAAGAATACTATGCAATGTACTGAGGGAGGAAGCAATTAAACAGTCCTATCCAGCTGCAACATCTACGGGCCATAGCGATGACCAGCATGGGAAGATATACATAAAGGTGTAATAAGTGCCATTCACATATTGGAGGCAATCAACAGTTGCCTAATTGGACGTAAGGCCCACTCAACAGGAAAACAATATTCCCAATGCTGGAAACCTAGCCAGCTGCCCAGAGCTGGTAAGGTCATGCAACTTAGAAAAGAATCTGCTGCTGTCATTTGCTCAATGATTACGATTACTTCCTACATTTTAATATTTCTCCTATGCCCACAGATAAGTGTGGCTGCCACCCCTTATCAAAGAGAAGCTTTTCTTTATAGCAGATGGAGACTATCACACAGAACCACCACTGAACACAATTTAGAGTGTCATAAGCCACACATTGGGGTGACATCTGCCGGGGTCCAAACTTGCTGGGTTTTGCATGTTCCGGGGTAGGAGTGTGAGAATTAGAATTATTAAGCAAAAGGAACAGAGATATGGGAGACATGTGGGCCTTGGGCCCTTTCTTCTCTTTTGCTTCCTAGTTACTAGGAGACGTGTGGGGTTGGTAGGGTAAAGTGTTACACATGACTAGCCTGGGAAAATATCAAAATTCAAACATCAGACTATGTAGTTTTCTTAATATGTATTTTTTGTGCACCAACATAAAGTTGAAAAGTTGTCAGTCAAGCTAACATAAGTCAGATGTGTGTGTGTGTGTTTAAAAGACCAGAAAGATTCTTATGAGGTCTTTGATTTTTCCTAGGGAGTTGGAATGACAATGATGTTCATTTTTTAAAATTTCAAACATTTTGTACTGTCATATTTTTGTTTTATTTTTTATTTTTATTTTTCCATTCAAAAAATTTACACCTCTTCCCCTCCTCCCATTCCCCTTGCGCTCCCCCACTCCTCCTCTTCCTTCTCCCTCCCTCCTTAAGAGAGGGCAGAGAACCCTGCCCTGTGGGAAGTCCAAGACACCCCCCTTCCCATACACACACATCCAGGCCTAGGAAGCTTTGCATCCATATCTACTAGGATCCCAAAAAGCCAGTGCATGCAGTAAAAACAAGTCCCAGTGCCTTTATCAATGGCTTCTCAGTCAGCCCCCATCTTCAGCCATATTCAGAGGATCCAGTTTGATTGCATGCTCATTCAGTCCCTGTCCAGCTGGATTTGGTGAGCTCCCATTAGAACAGGCACAGTGTCTCAGTGGGTGGACCAACCCCTCACAGTCCAGACTTCCTTGCTCATCTTCTCCCTCCTTCTGCTCCTCAGCTGGACCTTGGGGGCTAAAAATGGCAGTTCTACCAAAGGCAATCTATAAATTCAATGCAATCCCTATCAAAATCCCAACAAAATTCTTCACAGAAGAACAAGAAACCCAGGATATCCAAAACAATCCTATACAATAAAGGAACTTCTGGAGGTATTACCATCCCTGACTTCAAACTCTATTACAGAGCTACAGTAATGAAAACAGCTTGGTATTGGCATAAAAACAGAGACGTTGACCAATGGAATCCAATCGAAGACCCGGATATTAACCCACAAACCTATGAACACCTGATTTTTGACAAGGGAGCTAAAAGTATACAATGGAAGAAAGAAAGCATCTTCAACAAATGGTGCTGGCATAACTGAATATCAACCTGTAGAAGAATGAAAATAGATCCATATCTATCACCATGCACAAAACTCAAGTCTAAATGGACTAAAGACCTCAATATCAATCTGAACACACTGAACCTGATAGAAGAGAAAGTGGGAAGTAGACTTCGACACATGAGCACAGGAGACCACTTCCTACGTATAACCCCAGTAGCACAGACATCAAGAGCAACAGTGAATAAATGGGACCTCCTGAAACTGAGAAGCTTCTGTAAAGCCAAGGACACGGTCATTACTTCTTTCTATGTGTTGCTTTCATTGGTTAATTAATAAAGAAACTGCTTGGCCTGATAGGTCAGAACATAGGTGGGTGGAGTAGACAGAACAGAATGCTGGGAAGAAGGAAAGTGAGTCAGTCAGGCAGACACCATAGCTCTCCTCTCCGAGACTGACACAGGTTAGAATCTTCCCGGTAAGCCACCACCTCATGGTTCTACACACATTAATATAAATGGGTTAATCAAGATGTAAGAGTTGGCCAGTAAGAGGCTAGAGCTAATAAGCCAAGCAGTGTTTAAAAGGATACAGCTTCTGTGTAATTATTTTGGGTAAAGCTAGCCAGGAGCCGGGCAGCGGGAAGCAACCCGCAGCTCCTTCTACACTACTGAATGGGAGAAGATCTTCACCAACCCCGTGTCAGACAAAGGTCTGATTTCCAAAATATATAAAGAACTCAAGAAACTGGATATGAAATTTCTAATTAACCCAATTAAAAAATGGGGTACTGAACTGAAAAGAGAATTCTCAGCAGATGAAGTTCGAATGGCCAAAAGACACTTAAGTTTATGTTCAACCTCCTTAGTGATCAGGGAAATGCAAATCAAAACAGCTTTGAGATATCATCTTACACTTGTCAGAATGGCTAAAATCAAAAACACCAATGATAACCTATGATGGAGAGGATGTGGAGTAAGGGGAACACTCATCCATTGCTGGTGGGAACACAAACTTGTGCAACCACTTTGGAAATCAGTGTGGCCATGTCTCAGGAAATTAGGAATCAATCTACCTCAGGATCCAGCAATACCACTCTTGGGAATATACCCAAGAGATGCCCAATAATACTGTCATATTTTTTACAAGAAGGTAATGAATATATTCACAGTCGAAGCCATGTTTAAAGGTAGTGCACTGCTCCAAGTTCGACTTTATGAGCTGCTGTACATCTTTTACAGCTCCCACAGCTACCTAATACTGAGTTTTCAGTAGATAACTTAGGGCCAAATATATGTCTAGATTCTTGGTATACAACTGTCATTTTCTGTTGGAAGCACAGAAAGGCAAAAAAAATTCAATTTGTTTTTTATTACAAGCTCTTGGTGGTGATGGTTTGCACTGTGTGACTTTTCCTGGGGAGAGGTGAGAGCATTTCTGTCCACCCCAGACAGGGCACTGACAGCCAACTCACGTGCAGCGTGCAGCATCCTGAGCCAGTGGGTTACCTGGGGTTAATTCCACAAGCACGATGACTTCACTGAAGAGTTTATTGCAGCATGGATGATGATAAAACCTGCATCCTTGGGGACGGATGGCACACAACCTCGTAGATCTTGTTAAGTTTTGTGGCTTTCCTGAGCCTTGTAAGTTTCTTACATTTCCTGGGCCTTGTATGTTTCCTTCACTTCATCTTACAAATTTTACTCACTTCCCCCTTGCAGAAGGTAATATTTTAATTTGAGAAGTTAGCCACATAACCAAGAGACACACTGATGGGCTGAGGAAGCTTTGGACCAACAAACCACTTCAACAAGGAGAAAAAGAAAACAAAAACCTGAGAGTAACTACATCCAACAAATAAATCTGAATCAAAACATGGATTAGCCACCAATGGCATGATATCACGTTATCAACTGAAAGAGTTAAAACTTTATGTGAGAAGCAACCTCAAAACATCCACACTACCTAGAAGGCTCTTGCTGTCTCTTTTGCTGTGTGTAGCTCTGAGTGCCTTGGGCTTTCCCAGTCTTAGGCAGCCTGTTTATTGGAAAAAACAAAGCTGACTTCAAGTTAATTTCAAGAGCGCAACTCTCTCCTTCCACTTTCTACTCGAGAACTTCCTTTGAACGATTTTGTCAGTTGACTTGTATGTATTTTTGTGTGGACTTCCAAATACCAGAATCATGGATAAATACTACAAAACTGCACACCTCCAGAATAAGTCTAGTCCTGGAGCGGGGTGTGTGTGTGTGTGTGTGTGTGTGTGTGTGTGTGTGTGTGTGTGTATTGTTTACTTCTACATGATAGCACTCACTCTTTGCAAGAAACAGAGAATGAATTTCCTGAACACCCGAGATCCATACAGTAGGTCACACACAAAACCAATCGTTCTAGGTGGGGACCTTGGACCTTTAGCCCTACAAAGAGGATCAGATGCGCATCCGGGGATAAGAGTTTCCAGGAGGATGACAAGCTCTCACAGGTTGAGGGCACCTCTGTTCCCCAGCTGCTGCCACCCAGCGCCTCACTTGCCAGGCCCAGCCAGAGCCTTCCCCCAGGCAGTCCAGGAAGAGGCGCGGGGAACATAAAACACATTCCAGTGGTTGGCATCTGGGCTCACAGCTGCCAGGCACAGTCAGCGTGTGGCCGCGGGGTACCGCGGAGGCAAAGCGCCCGTCAGCGCCACCCTCGGGGAGCTGACCGCCCTCAGGTTTGGCTCTGCAGGCTCCATCTGGCCAGCTCCAGAGAAGCAGTTTGGGAAGTGTGCCCAGGAGTTTGGTATCCTCACGTGGGGCAAGAGTGTGGAGTGGAGCTTTGGCACCCGGGAGTTCTGGGGTGGGGGAGGGCTTCACATACCGCGATGTCTGACTCAGGCAGGAGGGAAACCCCAGAATTACCACAAAGCCCCAAACCCTGGGTTGGCCTCACCAGTAGGCTCAAGAGCAGTTCTGTTTCATCTGGTTTCAGGGCGGGTGTTTGTGTCTGTGTATACTTATGCATATTTCTGAGAATGAATTCTTCCCCCGGTTTTCTTCTTTGCAAGTAGACTGGGGGTCGCGAGGTAGGGAGCTCGTAATGCCTATTAGAACCCCAAGACACTGGTTTTCACATGAGAGAGCTTCAGAAAAGAGTCCTTGGAATGATCTGGTAGCTGCTTCTCGGCGACACTTTTCTGTGGGTTCACTTTAAACATTACAGTTCTTTTGAAACTACTATGGTTAAATTAACCAAAAATCTAAATTAAAAAAAAAAAATTCCGAGATTCTTCCAGGCCTACTTCAACCCAGGCCCCGCTGGAGGCCCCATTAAAATGGCAGCTCCCACTGAGAGAGAGACAAAAGCCCCTCTCTGAATGGCGACGCTGAAACAGTGATGGACTCTCAGAACGGCTTTTTTTTTTTTAATCCATTAAAAAAAGTTACCTCTGCATTGACTGTGAGAGAGTATTTATTTAGCTCTCCACACTGTGGGAAATGGAGGCGGTCTCCCTTGTTAAGGACACGGGACGAATCCATAACATGGCTGAACAAGTTCCCCCTCGTAGCTGAAACAGTCGAATGTTTTAGCGATGAACAGCTTGATTTTGGTATGGTCTGGGACAAATTAATATGCCTCAACTCCCACCTCACACTGGAAGCTGTTCCTGACGGAGTGGGTGTGGTGAACACACACTTTCCTCACAATTCTGGCCACCGTGTTGTCTCTATTAAATTTAAGTGTGGATCTTCCTCTCTCTCCCAGGAAAGAGATTTGAGAGGGATTAGGAACATTAAGAACAAACTAAAAATATATGCAAAGAGTTTAGCGTGTGCCAAGGGGCTCAGCACGACTTTGTGGTATTTTAGGCTGCATGGGTGATCGTGAGTTCTTATGTGATAGACTAAAATCTCCTAGAAAATAATCACCCAGACACCGATGTTTTTTGGGGGGACGATGTTAATCATGTTCTGTGTTCTCCGGTGCTTCATTTCAGTGAGGACTCATAGGAATCGTCCTGAAGGAGCTCAGCTGCCACCCTGAGGAGATGCTAGTCGGCAGCCGGGAAGGTCAGTTATGTGCTGGTTAAAGTGAACGTGGTGCTGTTCTCTCCGGGGATTTAGTTTCCTGACGTTTGCAGACTTCCATGATTATCACTACCGTCTGCGTGAGCCAGGCTGCTGCCAGCTGGGTGCACACTTATGATTTAAGAAATTCTGGCATGCCCTTAGAAGGAACTAGTGGGAAGGATTACTTCTCATTGATGAATAATAGAAATAAGTTTTACTTAGCCGTAAGATACACCCTAGGGTTGTTCTTTCTGCTGTCTTATGCACACAACCATGGTGGGTCTGGTTACCATTAAACTTGTGTTACCTTCCTTAAACCACTGTTAACTAGGAGGCATGGCCCCTAGGATGCCATCTTTGAGATGCCCTTGACTTCCTGACTATGAAATGTGATGGTCCCAGTGGCACAAAGCACTGAAGGGGTGCCGGCCGTGAAAACCGCATCACAAGGGAGTTCTTGGGGTGCAGTCTCTGCTTTCTGCATAGTTCCACAGGTGTCACACTGAACGGAGCAGGTGTGGCCAGGGAAACGTTGGGACGGCAGAGGTTCATGTTCGTATTTTCTGAATAAGAAAGCGTTCGAATCTTTTTTTGGGTGGGAAGGGATGATGACAAACAGCTAAACCTTGGTGACACTGGGACTATTCATCAAAGCCGAAAAGGATGTCTGAGAGTTGGAGAGAGGTGAAAGGTTACTCAACTACTTTGTGACAAACCCAGGACCCCAAATCATTTCGCCCCCATGCACCGCCCCTCCACCCCAACCCCCCCCCTCCTTGCAGGGATTTGCATTTTCTTCGATTTGCAAGCCAGAGTTTGGAATGCCTTTGAAAGCAGTCTGCAGGACACTCTAATCAATTTTAATGATCTAAAGCTTTTAAAAGTTGATTTAAAACTGTATAGCCAAGGACAAATTTTTACCTTATTTGTGCTCTGCTACCAACTAGTTGCTGATTCTAGGAATGTTTTTATGCCCACAAATTGATAACAACCATTCCTTGTATTTATTCAGCCCAATGTGCATGGTTCGAGACCACCGCACGCATTCTTGACCCGGACGGAAGACGTGGGCGACATCCCTGACCTGTTCTGTGAAAATAGCAATGATTTCTAATCCATGGATAGAGTTGAGGAAGTCTGACATCCTGGAGACTCAGGACAGCCTGGCGTGGAATCCACTTCACAGAAGTACATGAAATGTGACCCGAGGCAGAGACTTCTCTGTAGTGTGGGGAGTGGCAACCAGCCAATGGCAGAGTTTACGTGTGGTGGTGGTGGTGGGGGGGGGGAGGGAATGGTCAACCAGTCCCGTAGACCTCCCCAAACATATTCAATCCTGGGATGCTTCAGTGTGCAAAGTAGCCCACAGGGCAGAGTGGGCAGTGCTGCCCCCGATGTGTAGAAATGGCTCCCTTCTCTGAGCACGCTGCCTAGAGAGAGTCCAGGAGGGTTAGCCAGTGGCAATGCTTTGTCCGCTCACTGTTTGCTATGTCTGTATTGTTTGAACTTTCTTCTCAAGGTAAGTGTGGTTTGTTAGGAATATTTCCTAAGAATGTTAGGAATATTTCCTAAGCGAGCTCTCTGACGACCCAAAAATTCCCAATCAAGCCAAATCAAAACAAGCCGAATTAAGAAATATCCAGGTTTAATGGGAGATCTGCGCTCTCGATGGCCCCCCCCGGGGGGGGGACCGGGAAGCCACAGGGACGCGACCCCCCCAGGAGGAAGAAAGGGGGACCACGTGTTCTTCTTTTGGGGATCACTTAAGTACCCTGGGGAGTGGTCCTGACCCCACCCCAGCATCCCGCTTCCTCTAATGTCTGTTCACATTTATTTTAAAAACAGTAGTAGATTCCAGAACATCTCTTGTTAACTATGTTCAATACCTCTACCTCTTTACTTCAAGATTTTATCTTTGAACTTCAAGTAGGATTTCTTTCTCTCTCTCTCTCTCTCTCTCTCTCTCTCTCTCTCTCGCTCGCGCGCGCGTTTTTTGAGAGTATTCCACCTCCTCGTCCTCGCTCCAAGTCCCTTGGTCTCTTTCAAATTCATGGCTTCTTTTTCTGTAATTGCACTCACCCTGCTTTATGTCAGGCTTTTATTTGAGAGTTTCTTTCTATGACAACTCTGGAGCCATTGGCTTACCCGAGGTCGCGCCCACCTCTGTGACTCACAGGCACACCCCAGCATGCCAGGCCGGTGCAATGCCTATCTGCAGAGGCCTTCATCCTCCCCAAGCCTCTGCTAGAGGAAGCTTCAGCAGGGGTGATTTGGATAGACAGAATCAACTTCCTGACTGGTGGTTTCCTCCCGTAGAATCTTTAAAAATAGAGTAACTTCCCATTTATTCGTTTTGTTTCTGGTTTGTTTGTTTGTTTTTGATAGGATGAAAATACACAAGATAGATTTTTTTTGAAGACCGGTTTCTCCATACATTTATATACTTGTGTTGACAATATCATTTACTATACATTCAAATTAGAGACAATCTAGAAAGCTTCAGCTCTTTAAAACCGGTTCTCTTCCTAACACTTCAGCTGACAGCAAAATGTTTCTCTCGTATCGCCCAAGGAACCCAAAAATGCTTTGGCAAACTAAGAAAGTAACAGGAAATAGGCAGACTTAAAAAAAAAAGTCTGTTTGAGAAAAATATTTGTTGTATGGAATAATAAAATTATTGTCCATAAATAGTATTTTTTTCATTATTAGATATTTGAGATGAGCCTGGAAGGAACCAAAACTGAATCTGAAATATAATCTACTTTGTTGTACGATAGGGACGCAGCCAAATGAGGATAAATGTGAGGCAACCCTGCCATCTAGTGGTCACATTGTGTCACTGACGGGATCGATACTTTAGGACGCAGATAAATGAGGATAAATGTGAGGCAACCCTGCCATCTAGTGGTCATGTTGTGTCATTGTCACCATTTGAGGCGGCGCTGTACTTCTCTTGGATCCCAGGTTCTGAAAGCAGTTAAGCAACTGGCTGCCCTGGAAGGAATGAACCCGGGAATCAGTTCCTCCTTCCTGTTTTAATAGCCAATCAGAGGTTACTAACGAGAGCCAATCAGAGGTCGTTATGCAGATGCTAGTGTTTAGAAAGTACCCTTTCAGTTTTGCTTCTTGATTTAGTTTTATCTTGGAGACAGACTGTGACCGGAACGATACATCACTTCAGAATTTATTGAGACTTCCTTTCAAAGCTAAAATGTGCTGGGGCTTTGTCACAGTTCTGAGAGCATTTGGTGAAATACACTCTTTCCCTGTTTCTTTATGTTCATGGGTGTAAATGTCTATCATGGCAAGTTTAAATACTAATTGGGTTGCTTAAATTTTTTTTTAATATTCCTGGGTGCAGAAGTCACATGACACCGTTTTTTCCGACACAGATGACATAAACTCTTTGCCTCTGATTTGCAGATTCTCTTTACACTGTCTTTTTCGCCACTGTGGTTACTGCTGCGTCTCCTGCAGTTACTCTGCCTTCAGGACTCCCTTTTCCGGTGCAGATTTCCCTCCTCCGTCTCTGTCTCTCTTTCTGCCTCTGTCTCTCTCACGTGCATGTTTCCAGACAGAGTCCATGTCGGCCTTCCGCTATTGCTCCCCACTTTAATTTTTGACACAGGGTCCCTGTCTGAAGCGGTGAGAAATCGTGGGGACCTGAAGAAACAGCTCAGGCCCTCCTCTGCCTTCCATGGGCGTCTGCATGTGTGCAGACTGCAATCTTGCCATTTTGGCTAGACTGAATGGCCAGCAAGCACTTGGAATCCACATCTCTCTTCCCTCTTGGAACTGGGAATGTAATGTTAAATCCATGCCTGCTTTAAAAATTATCCTGCCCTCTCTTGTCAAGAAATGTATTTCATTGGTTTTGTTGTTTTGATGTTCTTTTTGCCACATGTACCTCTGGTTGGTCATTCTTAGCTCCACTCATGTTGTATATATTATAATATATGTGTATTTAAACAATTTGTTTTTATTTATGCATCTCTGTGTGCAGACGCCCTTGCAAGGCTGAGGAGGCGTCGGGCTCCTCAGAGCTGGAGTTAGGGGTGCTCTCAAACCACCCTGTGTGGTGCTGCGAACCAAACTCAGGTCCTCTGGAGAAGCAGCAAGCATTCTTAAGAAGTGAGCGGTTTCTTCAGGTCCCCACATGGTTTCTGAGTGTGTGAAGTCATTCTTTTTCATGTCCACAGACACTTAGTTCTCATTCCATGTGAAGTTAGACTGTGAGACAGGGACGTAATGGCTGGGTAGAGAGAGGAGTCAGGCTGGGGGGCACAGGAGTTCAAGGCATTCAGTCTGAGGACTTGTAGAGACAGGGTACCCTCATCTCTGATATGAGGGAGCAGGCATCCCAAAGGCTTCAACAATGCAGGGCATGTCATGCTGAGGCAGGACCAGGAGAGCTCAGTGGCGACAGACTGTCAGCCACTCCCTACCTGCTGTAAGTTTGACCTTGAAAACAGACACAGGAAACTGGATAAGGCCCATTTCTGTTTACACATTTTTTTTTTAAACCAAAATCTCTCTTGCTTTTTAGACAACATAAAGACTCTTACCAAAGTCTTTTTTTTGTGTTTTTTTTTTCTTGGTGGGGGATGTATGGCTACATTTTAAACAAGTACATAGGGGGCTGGAGAGATGGCTCTGAGGTTAAGAACATTGCCTGCTCTTCCAAAGGTCCTGAGTTCAGTTCCCAGCAACCACATGGTGGCTCACAACCATCTGTAATGGGGTTTGGTGACCTCTTCTGACCTGCAGGCATACACACAGACAGAATATTGTATACATAATAAATAAATAAATATATATTTTTAAAAGAACAGTACATAAAATCCTGTACCACTGTGAAACATTTGAGACCAACAATAGGGTTTTTTTTATATTAACCAACAATAATTTGTAACTAGCCCCTATAAATGATGATAAATATTTATAACCCATAGGATTTGAAAGAGTTCTTCACCTGCGGAGCCAAGCCTTGATCAGCTTCGACCAGAGGTTCGAGGAGTGCAGCTCCCAGGGCAGGCGGAGGGAACTCAACCATCAGCACAGGGAGGGCAGTGTGGTAAAAAAGATTGTTAACCTCTTTAGGCCATAGGGATTACCCTCATATTTTTTTGTTTAGTGTTTGAAATTCTATTGGGGTATATCCGCCTTCTACAACTGTATCTGGCAGCCTCGATACCTTGTAACAGCAAGGCTGAATAGCCTAGCCATCCATACAAACATGCTACCCTGCAGCCATGTGCTTGGGGCCGAGGCTGAATCTTTTTTTTATGAAGTATGCCCCTATGCTTATGGCCCTACTTCTAAAGTCTTGCAAGTGGTCACAATATCAAAGTCAAAGAAATCATGACTTGAGTACATTAACATCAGTCTAAGTCAGGACTAAAGCACAACACACATTACACAGACACACAGGACAAAGGCGCCAAACAAACCAAAGACACAGCTTCAAGCTGCTTCGCGATGTGACCTGCCTCGCTATCGAAATGAGACTGCTATCCACGCATGTCTCTACAGAGAACTGACCATGCCACTTGCGTGTCATTCCACAGAACTGAGAAACTCCACCTGCGTATCTCACCAGAGAGCTGAACACGCTACCTGCATGTAAGACAAAACTGAGACCAAAGACACACAGACAAAGCCTAACAAAACTTAGCAAGACAAAACCACTGATCCAGAGTCAAAGTCACAAGTAAGACAAAACAAAAGACCAAAGAACACACAAGACACGCAAACAAACAAATGTCTGTCTCCACCAAGACAGACAAAACCATTCCAGAAATATAGACGGCCGAGAGGGCGTATAGTTCCTCCAATCCAGGAGAACTTCTGTATCCTCACCAGCACCCAGACGGGAATCTCCCAGGTGTCCCTGGGTCCCTTCTCACCTCCTGGGTCATCTCCCAGGGCTGCAGTCAGTGATCTCCTACCCCGTCTGCTGATCACTCTTTCCGTCTCCTCCCGAGACATGAATGACTGAAAAGCTAAAACTGAACATACAGAACCTGTGCACAACCTGAATTCAGCTGGCACGGAAACACAAAGACACAGACACAACCGTGAACCCGAAAGTACAGAACCTGAACCTGAATTCAGCCATCACGGAAACACAAAGACACAGACACACAGACAATGTCTCACCTCCAAGTGGGTCTTCGGAGATGAGGGTGGTCGCCAATCCCGGAAGAGTTCTCAAATGAAAGATCCCCGGTGTAGGGAGACTCTCACTCAACTCTCGGGATAACACGATCCCCCAAGAACTCACGAGAGACCGTCCTTGCTGCAATCACACGAGGTTTATTGACAGGAACCAGTGCACTGGGGCTGAGACTCATATTCCACGCAGGGGAGGAGTTTGACCCCGAGTAGTTGGGAGAAGGGGTATTTAAGGGAAGAAGCCATAACCCAATAACCCGAAGGGGGTAGAGAGAGCATCATTGGAAAATTCCGAAAATACCAGTGATAATCACAAGCAGGTAACTCCCTGTTTCTCAAGATTATAATCTAACTTCATCTTCAGCTAGTTCCTGAAACAGAATCACTGAACCGGCTAATCTAGATTTTTGATTCTTCTCTCCCTGCTTAAATTTTTGGCTCTATTTTTTCTGCTAGAGGATGTTGTGATAGGAACGGCGGGGCTGCGTCCCCAGCACCCCGGCCGCCTGCTAGCTTATGCCTCCAAATAATTACACTGACACTGTATTCTTTTAAACACTGCTTGGCCCATTAGCTCTAGCCCTTACTGGCTAATTCTGATATCCCGATCAACCCATCTCTAATATTCTGTGTATGCTAGGTGCGCTTACTGGGAAAGATTCAGCATGTCTGACCTGGCAGCTTGCTTCATCGCGTGCGTCTGCCCGGGAGAGGGGAGCATGGCCTCTGTCTCACTTTCTCTTCCTCCCAGCATTCTGTTCTGCCTACTCCACCCACCTAAGGGATGGCCTATCAAAATGGGCCAAGGCAGTTTGTTTATTACCAATGACCTTCCTCCATCAAGAGGGGTCTGGATTTATCTGGGTTTTTCATTAGAAGTCCTTGAAACTCAGAATAACCTTAGTAATTTTATTGGACATCGTGATCAAATGTCTCCTATTTATCTATTTAAAAATGGATATATATTTATTGAAAATGCATTGGAACATAACCCAGGGGAAATAGACACAGTTAACAGTTTATAAGGTGACAGTATCTTATAAATTTTATAAAATCAATACCATTTAAGATCATTATAATTGGCATAATAAACAGCTTTTAGATTGTAGATCATTGATTATTAAAGGAGAAGCCGATATGTCAAATTGGCCCTATAGTCGATGATTCTGAAGTTTGCACATGTAGGGTAAAGTTTAGAGCAGGCAGAGGCATGTCTTTGTATCAGTCAGTACAGTGTATGTGTGTGTGCACTTGTGTGTATATTTGTGCATGTCTGTGTGTATGTGTACATGTGTGTATTGTGTGTGCGTGTGTGTGTATGTGTGCATGTGTGTATTGTGTGTGCATGTGCGCGCGCGTGTGTGTGTGTATTCCTGGATATACCAATAAAACCTGTCTGGCCAGTACACTGTTATTTCTGGTCGTGGGGCTGGCCCTGAGTGCCCTCTTGGCTTAGCTGAGGATTCCCTTTCCTTGATCCCACTCTGGAACGCAGGATGACGTCCATCCAGGGTGTTGCCAGTTACTGTGAAGGGAAAAAGTCCCTGGAGGTGTTTGCTCTGGGAATTCAGTGCTCTGTGTCGTGGAATGCGGAGACTGTTTGTCAAATGGGAGGAGGCAAAGAACAAACTGTGCGAGACTTGAGTGAACAGCGGGCGTTTTCCTGTGTATCACTTCTAGGAATGAATAGATAGGAAAGTTGAAAGTCTGAAGTTGTATTTTCTCTCCTCATCTTCCTGTGCCTGAGAAGCCGTGGCACATCCTTGAAAATAGTTAACTACGTGGCAAAGAGCCATATCTGAGGAGATGATGGTCCTGAGGAGGTGATGGTCCTGAGGAGATGATGGTCCTGAGGAGATGATGGTCATGAGCAGATGATGATCCTGAGGAGATGATGGTCCTGAGGAGATGATGGTCCTGAGCAGATG
>NW_004949224.1:40091-40542 GCF_000317375.1 Microtus ochrogaster | reverse complement strand
GATGGTCCTGAGGAGATGATGGTCCTGAGCAGATGATGGTCCTGAGCAGATGATGGTCCTGAGGAGATGATGGTCCTGAGCAGATGATGGTCCTGTGGAGATGATGGTCCTGAGGAGGTGATGGTCCTGAGGAGATGATGGTTCTGAGGTGGTGATGGTCCTGAGGAGATGATGGTCCCGAGGAGATGGTGGTCCTGAGTTGATGGGCCTGAGGAAATGATGGTCCTGAAGAGATGATGGTCCTGAGCAGATGATGGTCCTGAGGAGATGATGGTCCTGAGCAGATGATGGTCCTGAGGTGGTGATGGTCCTGAGGAGATGATGGTCCCGAGGAGATGGTGGTCCTGAGCAGATGATGATCCTGAGGAGATGATGGGCCTGAGATGATGGTCCTGAGTAGATGATGGGCCTGAGGAGATGATGGGCCTGAGCAGATGATGGTCCTGAGGAG
>NW_004949224.1:6506-38506 GCF_000317375.1 Microtus ochrogaster | reverse complement strand
TGGTCCTGAGGAGATGATGGTCCTGAGGAGATGATGGTCCTGAGGAGTTGATGGGCTTGAGGAGACGGGTGAGCAAGAGCGAGCCTGGGCTCCACACCTACACTCTATCCCAGGTTCCCTTCCCCGGGGCTGTGCACTGCTCCTCTGTAGCTTTGAAAACCTTCTCTTGCAGGAGTATTTTCTTCCAATCTAGTTGGTGCAACCATGTCTCCTGGATATTTCAATTGATATTTCCTTCTTTGCTACTGGGTTTGACCATCTCTTCATGTCTAGTCTGATGCATTCAGGTTCCCTTCTCACAAACTGTGTTGATCTCTTTTGTCTGTCTCTACTGCTTTTGGTCTTTTCTTTAGCAACGTATTAAAAGACTTTTGTGTGGCACACAATGATTCTTTGTTACTTTTGTTACATTTTTCTTAAAGCTCTATATTGCCTGTAGTTATGGGACATGTATTTTCAATTTTATTGGAATCAGTACAGCACGCCGGTGGGTCCCAAGCTCAGACCTTCAACCGTCTAGTCTTTCCGCACCAGGAACCTTCTATCCTGCAAACTCAGCATTCTCATTTTGGTGTCTAATACACACCACACCTCTTTGGAGCAGAATTACAGTTTTGGCTCTTCTTTTCTCACCATGCCCACTGCAGTCTGCCCACCTCAGTTACTAGCAGTCACAGTAAGCATGGTTTTTGCAGCAGGATGGGTTACATTTGTAGAAACGATAAGGCAGTGGGAACCCAAATTCACATGGCCTTGAGTGTCACTGTAAGGACTGCCCGGCTGAGTCCCTTGTAAAGCCAGGGAAAGCTTTTGAGCACAGGGACTGCAGGCTGACTTGGGTTCTCATAAATACTCTGGAGTATATAGAGGATAGGCAAAATAATAAAAGAGTGGACACAACCCTCAGGTAAGGAGTGTGGAGGTGTTCGCAGCTAAGTAGGGATGGGGTGCAGATGCACAGCAGAAAGAGTGAGCAAAGTCTTTATCAGGGCGGGTCCTCATCCCCACCCCATTTAATCTTTTCTGAAAAGTGTTACAGATAAAGTTCAGGATAAAATGTGGGACAGAAAAAACATGATGCATGGAGAGATGCTCAGAGGTTAAGGTTTTGAGTTCGGTGCCCAGCAACCACATCACACGGTGGTTCACGAGCTTCTATAATGAGGTTTGGGGCCCTCTTCTATCATGGGGGCATACACGCCAGAATGCTGTATGCATAACAAACAAAATAAATAAATACATCTTAGAAAAAGGAACATGATGCATGTTAGAGTTGAATTAATAGTTTGAGAGACTGGAAGAGTGAAATTGTCAAAATTTGGGGGAACTTTGAGAGAAACACATCTGGGAATGCTAATACGTTCAGTCAGGATGCATTCAAGGTTTGTGATGCCCATTAGACATTTTCGTAGTCTATTAAGATAGAAATGCAGAGGGAAAAGTAGGATACAGAAATAAAGGTGTAGTCATAACCACATAGATTGCATTGAAGATCAAGAATCAGGACGGAACCACCAAGTGAACGAGCATAAGCGAAAGAGAGAAGAGAAGAGACTCAGCTCTCGGGACATCGAAAGGACTTGAACTGGAGACCTGGAGTGCTGCTCGTAATACATAGCATACTTCTATATACACGTGCTCTCATTTTGGATACACGATATTTGTAAACATCACTGCAGTTATATGTAGATTTTTGTGTTTTTTTAAACCCTCAAACAAAAATAGGGTAGAATCGTAAAAAACAAATGAAGAATGAACAGTCAGTGATGTTGGGAAGAACTCAAGAGTGAACTGTTTCGGAGGCCTTAGTGGAGAGAGTGTTTCAGGAAGTGGGAGTGAATACCTGTCTTCCATGCTACCAGAAGGACCTTCCAGCGTTGTTTTCCGTGGGTGCTGGTGGATAGTTCCACAAGAGACAAGAAGGAGAGAGAGCAAGGCGTAAAGGAGAGGAGAGCTGTGGAGATGACATGCGGAGGGAGGCACGGAGACAGGCTTTCTTACAACGTGTCAAGTTATACATGCGATGCTCATATTGTACTTACACGTGCGTACTTTAATTGTAAATGTCAACACTTACCTAACAGTAGAAAGATTTCAGCACCAAGAAACTTGAGAAGCCTGCTCTTTCCAGTTCCTATAGTTGGAAATGAAACGACCGGTAAAGCTGCAGGAAAATGCGATTAGTTAGCTGGGTAAAACATTGAACAGAAAAGAATAAACAGAATAATGCTTAGTTTGGCACAGATAAAGAGCATTTGAAAGCCACGCAGCTGTAAAGGGTGGGAAAACTGCTAGCAGTGGAGTTACCGGCTCGGCTCACAGCCTGTCCCTAATCTGCTGTATCACCTTTGTCATAAAACAAGACTCCACATGTGACGGTTAAGTTTGGTTGTCAGCTTGACTGGATGGAGGGCGTTACCATTGGGCGTGTCTGTGAAGATTTTCCAGAGAGGGTTAACTGAGGGGTGAAGACCTGCCCTAAGCTATCTTTTTTCCCCCTTCTTGAGGATCTTCCCAGGTGTGAGCAAATTCCTGCCCGTGGCCACAGCTGAGTGGAAAAAATAATGAGGATGTGACAGTTCCTAGGTATGATGGAAGAGAATAAGGTTTATTGTAGATTTCAGGGAGAGCCCAGTCAGAGGCATCTGGAAAGGTTGAGTCATAAGAGCAGGGGAGTGAGAGAGGAGGAGAGGAACCAGGAGGCCCCCCTGAGTTCTGAGAGGAGGGATTTAACTATGACAACCTATTTCAAGCTGTGTACCAAAGTTTCTCTCTTTCTCTCTCTGTAATGTCTGGCTGTGGGTTTTTGCATCTGTTTTTATCTGCTGCAGGAGGAAGTTTCTCTGATGACAAATGAACAAGACAATAAATAATATATGAGTATAGCAGAAAATATTTACAAGTCAATTTATTAATACTTATCCCCCCTTAGACCAGTAATGTTTGATTTTACCCTTGGTCTCTGTGCTATCTAGTCTCCTGTTCTTGGTCACCTAAGCAGTGTTGGGTATGGGTTCCATATTTTGGAGTGGGCCTTAGGTCTAATCAGACATTGGTTGGCTGTTCCCACAGGATTTGTACCACAGTTGAACTAGCAGGCAGGACAGATTGTAGGTCAAAAGTTTTGTGAATGGGTTGGTGTTTACATTTCTCTCTTGTCAGCCTGCAGAGTACCTTCTAACACTAAAGACACTAGAATGTAGGGGTGTAGGTTTCATGTAGGCACCAGCTTGACTCTCCATGAAAAGTGAGCTGTGTGGGTGCTATCCTCAGCAATGGGGTACCATTGTCAGTTTGCAGAGAACAGCCCATTGTTTTAGCCTCAGCCTGTATTGTTTGGGGGATTTTCATGGGATCCCCCTTAGCCATCATCTAGTCCAGTCTAGTTCGAGTACTGGAAACCTCATTTGGTAACAAGGGATGGCAGTTGGGACTCCATATCCCCTATTATTAGGAGACCTTATTAAGAATGCCTTCATATATTTTAGGAAGTTTCCGTTGTACTATGTTTCCATATCACCCCTCAAATACCGCTCAATTCCAGCTGTTTCTTCCTGAATTCCTTTCCCCAACTCTGTCTCTCCTCCCTGTTCCCAGCTGACCGTCTTCTTTTCATCCTCATCTATTTCCCCCAACCAGGGAGATCTATGTGTTCTCTCCCCTCAGTCTCTTCCTTCACATCTAACCTTTCTGGATCTACAGATTTGTAATAATTTATTTAATGGTTAATATCCACATATAAGTGAATATATATCATATTTATCTTCTCGGGTCTCAGTTACATCACAGAGAATTATTCTTTTCTAGTTCCATCATTGGCCTGCAAATTTAATGATGTCATTTTTTGTAACAACTGAGTAACACTCCATTATGTAAATGTGTCACTTATTCTTTATCCATTCTTCTGTTGAAGCACATATATGTTGTTTCCAGATTTTGGATATTATGAATAGAGCAGCAATGAAAATTGTTGAACAAGCATCCTTGTGGCAGGATGAAGCATGCTCAGGATTGATATAACTGGATCTTGAGGTAGATCAATTTCCAACTTTCTGAGGAACCACTATATTAATTTCTGTAGTGACCACACAAGTTTTCATTTCCACCAGCAATGGAGGAGACTTCTCCTTAATTCACAGCCTTACCAGCATGAGCTTACACTGATTTTTAGCCATTCTGACAGGTGTAAGAGAGAATCTCAAAGAAGTTTTGACTTGAATTTCCCTCATAACCGAGGATGTTGAACATTTCTTTAAACGTTTCTCAGCCATGTGAATTTTTTCTATTGAGAATTCTGTGTTTAGATCTGTACCACATTTTTAATTGGATTATGTGTATTTTTTAAAAAATTTTTTAGCTTTTTGAATTCTTTATATAATTTAGTTATTTGTCTTTTATTGGATGTGGATCTGGTAAAAAAAATATTTTCCCAATTTGTAGGTTACTATTTGCCCAAATGATGGTGTCTTTTGCCTTACAGAAGCTTTTCTATTTCACTAGGTTTTTTCTTTTCCATATAATATTGAATTTTGTCCTTTTAAGGTCTGTGAAAATTGTATCAAGATTTTGTTGGAAGTTGCACTGACTATGCAGGATGGCCATTTTTACTATGTTAATTCTACTGATCCGTAAGCATGGGACGTATTTTGATTTTTTGATATCTTCTTTAATTTCTTTCTTTAAAGACTTGAAGGTTTTATCATATAAGCCTTTCACTTGCTATAATACTCCAATGTAATATAATGGGATTTTTTTTAAATATATAATAGGATTTTTGTGAGTTAATTTTGTATCCAAGCTACTATGCAAAAATTGTTTATCAGCTATAGGAGTTCCCCAGTACAATTTTTAGAGTCTCTTACATATACTATCATATTGTTTGTGAATAGCAATACTTTGACTTCTTCCTTTCCAATTTGTATCCCCTTAATCTCCTGCAGTTGTCTTATTGTTCTAGCTAAGATTTCAAGTATTATAATGAATGTCTATTGGACATGGAAAGAGTAAACAGCCCTCCTTTGTTCTTAATTTTAGTGGAATTGCTTTGAATTTCTCTCCATTTAAGTCAATGTTGGCTATAGGCTTGCTATAAACTGCCTTTATTGTGTTGAGGCACGTCTCTTATATCCCTAATCTTTCCAGGACTTTTATCATAAAGAGGTGTTGGATTATGTCAAGGCTTTTTTTCTGCATCTAATGAGATGATTCTGTGATTTTTGTCTTTCAGTTTGTTTATATGGTAGATTACATTTTATTGACTTTCATATATTGAACCATCCCTGTATTTCTGGGATAAAGTCTACTTGATCATGGTGGATGATCTTTTTGATGTGCTCTTGGATTCAATTTGGAAGTATTTTATTGAGTATTTTTGCATCTAGGTACATCTGGGAAATTGATCTGTAATTTTTCTTTGTTGGGTGTTTATGTGGTTTAGATATCAGGGTTACTGTGGATGTGTAAAATGAATTTGGCTATGTTCCTTCTGTTTCTATTTTGTGGAGTAATTTAAGGAGTATTGATATTAACTCTTCTTTGACAATCTGGTAGTAATATCATGTGATCTGGGCTTTTTTTTTTTTTTTTGGTTGGGAGACTTTTCATAATTGTTCCTACTTCTGGGGTTATAGGTCTGTTTAAGTTGGTTATCTGATTTTTACTCAACTTTGATAGGTGCTACCTTGAAGAAAATTATTCATTTCTTTTAGATTTTCCAATTTGGTAGAGTGTAGGCTTATAAAGTATATATAACCTTATGATTCTCTAGATTTCCTTAGTGATTGTTGTTATGTTTCCTTATTGTTTCTTATTTTGTTAGTTTACATATTATTCTCTGTCTTGTAAATAATTTGGATCAGTGTTTATGTTGTTGATTTTCTAAAAGAACCAACTCTTTGTTCTATTGATTCTTTGTATTTTTCTATTTGTTTCTATTTTATTAATTTCAGCCTCAAGTTTGATTATTTCTTGCCATCTAGTCTTGGGTATGATTACTTCATTTTGTTCTAGAAATTTCAGGTGTGCTGTTAAGATGACAGTTTGAGATCTGACCAGTTTTTTTTTTTTTAATGTAGGTACTTATTGGTATGAACTTGACTCTTAGAACTGCCTTCATTGTATTCCATAAATTTGGGTATGTTGTGTATTCTTTTTCATTGAATTCTAGAACATCCTTAAGTACTTCCTTTACTTTATTGAATGCTAGGAAGTCCTTAAACTCTTTCTTTATTTCATCAGTAGGGAGTTGTTCAGTTTCCCATGAGTTTGTAGACTTTCTGTTTCCTTTGTTGGTGAAATCCAGCTTTTATTCTCAGCGGTCTAAATGGATGGTGGGAGCTATTACACATTTCTCGTATCTGTTGAGATTTGCTTTGTGTCTGAGTGTGTGGTCAGTTTTGGAGTCTATGCCATAAGGTGCAGAGAAGAATGTGTATTCTTTTGTTTGGATGAAATATTTGACAAATATTTATTAGGTCCATTTGTAAGCTATGTTTGTAAGCTCTACTATTTCTCTTTTAGTTTTTATTTTTTTGATGACTTGTCCATTGTTAAAAGTGGGGTAATGAAGACTCCCTCTATCAGTGTGTGATGTCAAGATGTGATTTAAGCTGTGGTAATGTTCTTTTATGAACTTGGATGCCCTTCTGTTTGGTGCATAACTCATAAGAATTGCAGTATTCTTTTGGTAGATTTTCCCTTGGTCAGTATGTAATGTCTCTTGATTGGTTTTGGTTTGAAGTCTATTTTGTTAGCTATTAAACTGCCTGCACCAGCTTGCTTCTTAGGTCCATTTGCTTCGAATATCTTTTTCCAACCCTTATTCTGAGGTGACGTCTGTCCTTGATGTTGAGGAGTATTTCTTGGATGCAGCAGAATAATGACTCCTATTTTCATATCCATTCTGTTAGTCTGTATCTGGGAGACCATTGATATTGAGAAATATCAATGACCAATGATTATTGATTACTGTTATTTTGTTGTTGGTGGTGGTGGTAGTGTGTGTGCACACGTACTTCCTTTTTTTTTTTTTTGGTTTCTCTGGTCTGAAATGATTTGTTCCTGTGTTTTCCTTGTTTTCTTATGGGTTTAGTTAACCTCCTTAGGCAGGAATTTTCCTTCTATAGGACTGGATTTGTAGAAACAAAGTGTTTAAATTTGACTTTACAATGAAATACTTTCTCCATCTATGGTGATTGAAAATTTTTTTTGTATAGTATTCTGGGTTGGCATCTATGGTCTCTTAGAGTCTGCACAACGTCTGTTAAGGTCCTTCTAGCTTTCAAAGTCTCAACTGAGAAATAATGTGTTTTGCCTTCATATGTTACTTGGTCTTTTTCCTTTGAAATTTTAATATTCTTTTTTTTTGTTTTGTACATTTAGTGTTTAGATTATTTTGTGACTTGGAGATTTTCTTTTCTGGTCCAGTCTATCTGGTGTCTTGTAAGCTTCTTTTAACTTTATAGGCATCTCCTTCTTCAGGCTAGGAAAATTTTCTTCTATGATTTTGTTGAAAATATTTTCTGGTCCTTTGAGCTGAGAATCTTCTTTTTCTTCTATTTCTATTGTTCTTAGGTTTGGTCCTTTTATAGTTTCCCAGATTTCCTGGATGCTTTGTGTGAGTTTCTTAGATTTAACCTTTTTTGACTTCTATTGTTTCTTCAACACTTGAGATTCTCTATTCCATCTTTTTGCATTCTGTTGGTGAAGCTTGCCTCTGTAGTTCCTTTTTGAATTCCTAAATTTTTAATTTCCACAATTTCCTTTTTCAGGTCTTGAACAGCTTCATACATTCCTTTTACTGTGTTTTCCTAAATTTCTTTTTACTTAAGGACCCTTATAACCTTCATACAGGTAGTTTTAAGGTTTTTTTCTTGTGTTTTGGCTGTACAGTGCCTACTGTGGTAGGATAGCTGGGCACTAGTAAAGACATATTGTCCTAACTATTGTTGATTGTATTTTTTTGTGCTGGTAACTAGGCTGGGTTTAGAATTATTATAAGTATAGATGCTGATTTCTGGGTTTGTCTTTGTTCCTTGGTTTCTGTTTCTCTCTGCATTTTCAGAGTGTGATGGCTATGCATTGCCTGGTAGGAAATTTCCTTTGGATCCAAAAAGGATTTCCAGATAAAATGTATTTTTGGGTATTGGGATCTGACTCTTAGGAACGGGGATAGGCAGGTTGGAAGGGATTTTATAGAGGTCTGAAGCAGTTAACAGGAGAGATGAGAGCAGAATGTTCAACTAGGATCTACGTATTTCATCTCCTCAGAATGGAGGATACACTGAAGAGAAGGTCTTCTATGGGTCTGCTAGGGAGCTGCAGATAAGACTAGAGTTTGGATTTAGAGGAACAGAAGGAGAGGGGAATAGCTACAAGCAGCCTACGTGCCCCCTTGATAGCAGTGACAGGAAGTTCCAGTTACAGCTGGGGGCTAGGATGAGGAGGAGGAAGGACTTTAGGAGTGGAAGGTCTGTGGAGTCCACAGGAGATACGGGAAGAGGGAGAAAGAAGGTGTCAACAGGTGTTCTTTTGCAGAGATAAGGATAAGATTTGGGGATTGGGTTTGGAGGAGAGAAAGGTTTTCAGTTAGCTTACCTGTTTCCCTGGCCTGTTCAGTTGGTGTGTTCACAGGGAATGCCTGCTGGTATTGGAGACCAGGATTCTGGTATGGTGGGAGTAGGGGAAGAAGATGGATGAAGGGGTCTTTGTGATCTGGTAGGGATAAGGGCGGAGAGGAAAAGGAGACTGCATCAAGTTTTCAGCTAAAGAGCTGGGGTTAAGCCTGGAGAATATAGAGGATCAGAATGAGAGGTGTGGATCTGCCCTCAGTCTAGTTGTTGCTCTAGCAGGAGTGGCTCTTGGGTTCACTAGGGGTGCCTGGGGTTGTGGACTGGGATAAAGCAATGAGTAGGGTGTAGGAGGTTAGAAGTGAGATTGGCAAGTGAGGAACAGGGGTACAGTGAAAGTTATGGGTGTTCTGCTGAAGAGTTGGGGATGAGACTGGGAACTGGATCTGGAGGAACAGCTAGATGTTGTAATATGAGCGGCGGGGCTACGTCCCCAGCACCCCCGGCCACCTGGCTAGCTTATGCCCAGAAATAACAACACACAAATTGTATTCTTTTAAATACTGCTTGGCCCATTATATCTAGCCTCTTCTCGGCTAACTCTCGCACCTGGACTAGCCCATTTCTAATAATCTGTGTAGCATCAGTCTTACCGGGAAAGATTCTAGCCTATGTCCATCCTGGATCGGAGCTTCATCACGTGTGCCTCAGAGAGCAGAGCTATCGCGGGAGAGGGGAGCATGGCGTCTCTGCTCCAGAGAGCAAAGCTGTCGAGTCTGAGCTCACTTCCTCTTCCTCCCAGCATTCTGTTTTGTTTACTCCACCCACCTATGTTCTAACCTATGAGGGCCAGCCAAGCAGTTTCTTTATTTTTTTAACCAATGACCTTCCTCCATCAGCTAGAATTCTTAAATTTTTCGATATTGTAGAATTCTCAAGTAAAACTATTTGAGGCTAGTTTAGGAGTTTTTGTGTGTGAATACATGTTCATGTATGTGTACATGTATATGCATGTGCTTGCGTGTTTATATATGTGGCGGCCAGAGGTTAGGTGTCTTCCACAGTCACTACTCTCCTTATTTCAGAGCTGAATGTGGAGTTCAATGCTTTGGTTAAACTAGTCAGCTATCAGGCTCCATGCATCATTTGCCTATCTCTAGCCCATGCCCACTAGAGGTGAGATTAGAGGTGCACCCCACATCATTGCCTGTTTCTATACCCTGAAAGGTTTCATTTAGGTTTTTATCCAGTAGTTTTAAAGTTTTAGATAATTTGTGTCTTTTCTCTTCTGTGCGTGAGTCATGATAGAGGTCATCTGTTTTATTGATATTTTATAACAATTTTTAAAATTTGATTTTTCTTGTTGTCATCTTAAAATTTAATTTTGCCAGTTCCTGGCTGTTCCCTTAAAAAGAAAGCGCATCTTGGTGTGCTTTTCTCTGAAATTATTTGGCTAAGGTATTCTTAACCTTTTGGCAAATTTAGAGTACTTTTAATCAGTATTTCTTCAAGTACTCTCTCAGCTCTGTTTTATTTCTTCATCCTGAGATTCCCTACAAACAAACATCTATTTTCTATGTATCTACTCATCTATCTGTCTGTCTCTCATCTATATATCTATATTTATCATCTATATTATCTATTTATATCTATATTTAGCATCCATCTGTCAATCTATTATCTATCTATCTATCTATCTATCTATCTATCTATCTATTATCTATCTATCTATCTATCTATCTATCTATCTATCTATCTATCTATCTATCTATCTATAATATACATCCATATGTCTATCATCTATTTATTTACCTGTTATCCAACTACATATGCTTACATGTATATTTATTGTCCATGGGTTCCTGAGTCTGCATTTTTCAGTTTCTTGTTCCTTGGTTGCCCAGACTGAATGTTTTCTAGTGTGCTTTCTTCAAATTCACCAACCTATTTTTCTGTCTTCTTCATTTTGCTATTTGATCAATCCATTGACTTTCTATTTCAAGTGTAAAATTTTTGTGTAGTGCTTTATAGCCTTTATTATTTATTATGTTTCACTATTTCTCATTTCTTTTTTTAATTAATTAATTTATTTAAGAATTCTGTCTCTTCTCCGCCACCGCCTCCCATTTCCCTTCCCCTCCCCCAGTCAAGTCCCCCTCCCTCGTCAGCCCAAAGATCAATCGGGTTCCCTGCCCTGTGGGAAGTCCAAGGAACCCCTACCTCCATCCAGGTCTAGTAAGTTGAGCATCCAAACTGCCTAGGCTCCCACAAAGCCAGTACGTGCAGTAGGATCAGAAACCCGTTGTCATTGTTCTTGAGTTCTCAGTAGACTATTTCTCATTTCTTTGATGGATTTCTGTTTCTTCTTTTAACTATAGTCATACTTCTTCATGCCGCATCTTGATGACAGACTTCCAATTATTTGTAAGGTAAATCTATCACACACACACACACACACACACACACACACACCTATCTTATGTATATATAAAGAGAGTAAACAGATTCTTGTGAGAGTGAGAGAAGCCATCAGACTGTTGCAAGTTTGACCCCAAGCAAGAGGGTAGAGAAAAGACTGTGCATCTTTCATTTGCCAGATCTCTGACATTTACACCTAGTTTTTTTCTAATCATTTAAAAAGTCCTTTTATTTTTGAACTTACTTCTTGGCGGGGGGGGGGGGTAACAGAGTCCCATCCTCTGGCTTCTTGTTTCTTTTTTTAAAGACTTTTTTTTTTATAGTTGATTCTCTGTGGTTGATATGGTATATTTTCTAAGCCCCATTTCCAGGCTGCTATTTCTTTGGGGAGCATTGCTGAATCTATTTGTTTGATTATTGAGTTACTTAATTTTGTTGTTTCACAGGTGACCCAATCAATACTTTTTTCTAGGAAATTATTTTGCCTTCCTAGTTAGGTTGAATTGGGATATAGAATATAACACACACAATATCTAAGCCCAATTAGTGTTGTCTTTATTTGCATGTATTTAAGGTTTATCTCTTGGCTTAGGGTAGGAATCTCATACCTGAAAATCATAAACAAACAAACAAAAACAATAACACCACCACCACCACTTCTGCTCTTCCTTTCTTAACAGTCATTCATTCTCTGTAGCTCTTTACTTAGGGCTGGATCCTTGTGAATTTTTTCCCTGTCCATGTTGGCATGTCAATTTGTGTGGTCTTTGTGGGTCTTGTGGAGGCTGCCCTTTTGTTCCGAGTTCAAGATTGAAACATCCTTGTACTGTCTACAAAGAATTATTGCAAAGTCATCTTGATCCTCTGACTTAAGTCTTTCTATCTCCTCTCCCACAATGTTCTCTGAGCCCTAGGTACAAGGGCTGTGTTACATATGTCACATTTAAAAAAGGACCACACCATGGTCATTATCTGAATTTTGTCAGGTTGTAGAATGCTCTAATAGCCCCCACCTGTTAGGAAGAGAAGCGTTTTGATGAGATGCGAGAGCTGCACTTACCTATGTGTATACAAAAACGAGTGTTTACAAAGCAGTTGGGAACTACATTACTTTAAAAAAGAAGGTAGTGATGAAGTCTTCTCTGGGGTCTAGGTTCTTTATACATGTGAATTCTCTCCAATAGAGTGAGTTTTAGACTAAGTTAGACAGCCATTGGCTACTCTCAAGATACAAGTGCCTGTATCACTTCACCGAGGACGTAGTGTTGGTCATACTTTTATTGTGATTCTCAAGCTTTATAGCTGGGTGGGAGTACTGATTTCTCTTCTCATTTGGAATCTGGCCATCAGGAAGGTGGCTTCCATGTCAGTACCAGCTTGATTTAGTCAAGCCCTGTGACAAAGTGTGGTTTCTTCAGCAATAGGGCCTTACGATCATGTCTGGCAGACAGCTAGGCATAATGACAACAGCTCATAATATTTTGGCAGTCTCTTTGATCCCCCTGACTAGGAACTCAAAAAGAGGTACTCCTTACTCTTGTTGGGGTAAATAAAACAATATTTGTAAAAATATGTGCTTTATCCTACAGTCTGTATCTTGCCTACTGCTGGCATTGAGAAAGTCAGAATTTAGAAAGAGGCTCTTTTAAAAATATTACTATTTCAGTACAGGAGATTGAACGTAGTGCCTCGAAAATGTGCGGTGAGTGATTTATCACTGAACTCTATCTTCAGTCTCAAAATCTTTTATTTATTTTAGCTCTGGAGACTGAACTAAAGCTTCATGTATATAGATGAGACTTCTGAACCTCCAACCCTTTATGAGGAGGTACTTTTGAAGAAATTTTTTCAGTTTACCAAAGGAATCTAGGCACAGAAATCATTCAGACAGCCTTCTGAGAGGGCTTGATGAATATCACCCTAAATTTACAAGGCGTCTTGAGATTGAAACTAGAAATCAGCTGCACCATTTTTCAATGGTGAGATAAACACTTGTGCTTGTTGTGTACCAAAGGTGTGTCATGAGGGAGAGAGTGCTTGACCCAAAAGATATTGAGCTCAAAAGAATCAGCTGTGAAGGTAAGACTTCAGCAGGGGCGATTCTATGCGGAATGCATTGAAACCTGACACAGAAAAAAAACCATGACCAGATAACCTAACTTCTATACAGAGACTGTGTTTGCTTAGAAGAATTATTTTTAGACATCATTAAAATATCTTCACCAATAATAATCTTAAGATATCACCATCTTTCAGAAATGAAATAAATTAAGTATGAAAAAATCTATAATCTCACATAAATGTGGAACCCAAGAAAATGAACTCATAGGAACAAAGGCACTAGACAAAGAGTACATGGCAATTACTAGGAAAGTATTGAAAATGAGGTGATACTAGTAAAGGGGTATGATGCTCAAGGTAGACAAGAGGCTCTATTCTATAGTATGATGATTATACTTAACAGCAAAGCAGCACATTATTGAAAATTCTAGGCTGGACATTGATGGAGGAGATAGTTTCATTGGTTAATAAAGAAACTGCCTTGGCCCATTTGATAGGCCAGCTCTTAGGTGGTGGAGTAGACAGAACAGAATGCTGGGAGGAAGAGGAAGTGAGGTAGACACCATGCCTCTCCTCTCCTGAGCCAGACACCATGCCTCTCCTCTCCAGGGCAGATGCGATGAAGCAAGCCGCCAGGTCAGACATGCTGAATCTTTTCCGGTAAGACTGGTGCTACACAGATTACTAAATATGGGTTAGGCAAGATGTGAGAACTAGCCATTAAGAGGCTAGAACTAATGGGCCAAGCAGTGTTTAAAAGAATACAGTTTCCGTGTAATTATTTCAGGGCATAAGCTAGCCAGGTGGGCTGGGAGCCAGGTGGCAGGAATGCAGCCCACAGCTCCTTTCAATAGGACAAGATGGCATACCCCTTTAGTCTTAGAACTTGGAAGGCAGAGGCAGGTAAATCTCTGTGAGTTTGAGGCCAACCTGGTTTACTTAGTGAGTTCCAAGACAGGCAGGGCTACATAAAGAGAACCCGATTCAAAACAAAAACAAAAGAAGCAAACACACACAGAGGACTGCTAGGAAAATTTCAGATATTCTTAAGACAAGATGTAAGTTTGTGAATCAACAGATTCTTCAACTTAATTTAGTTTAATCATCTTGTAATGTATGCATATTTAAAAATATCACATTGGTTACCATAACTATGTATTTGTCAAGTAAAAGTAAAGAGTGAACTGATAAATTATGGAGATGAATTTTACGTAGGAGGCAGGAGGAAATCTCTTCCCAGCAGGATTCTAGTGAGACTATGATGATCAAAACAAATTATAAATTTTGGCTTCGTTTTATTTTGTGGATACTTTAGAGTAATTTCTTGACAACATGATTATACAGAGGGAAAAGTGAAAAGGATTCTATGTACCCATTGCACAGAAATAGCCTGAAGTTTTCTTCGACTACTCCCATTCCCACTGCACAAAATCACTGAATTATATCTATACGCACATTAAAGAAAAAAAGATGATGCTAAAATCACATTTCTAGATAAAGAAACTCAAGATCTTAAACAGTTTTAATGTCATAAGCAAGAAGACCTCCGATGGAAAACCCTAGATAAAAAGACACCTTTTCTATGCTCCTCCCACTTCTAAGTTGACCTAAGTGAGCAGGTGTAATTGGTATTGTGATTTTTTCGTTGATTCCATACTCTATGTATAAATTGTTGTTTTCAGCTCGTCCCTGTAAACGATCCAAAAGATCCTGGACTTTTTTCTCTTCCCATACTTTTCCACTATGCCACCAAGAATTAATATCAGATACTTTTTCGAAATTTTCATCAATTTTCCCTTTGTGGATAAGTCTGTTTCTATTGCTGCCTTTCCCAAGAAAGAAATATGCAATCGGTTGCTTCGTTCGATACATGCGTTTATATTGCCCCCTGAAAGAATTTTCCAGTGCCCAAGCATACTTTTCCATTTGTTTAGAATCTTGATCTAGGTTTTGGTTTTCTGGCCAAAATAAAAGAGAAGCTAGGAAATAAGGTTCTAAAAAATGGTAAGTCAGTCCAATTGATTGCAGGATCTCTCGAAGCTGCTCTTTCAGTCTTTTAATTGGTTGCACTAATTTGGAGGTAGGGTTAATACAAGAGAGGATGATGTTGGCCAAGATGAAATTTTGCTTTTCCTTTTGCTGGGTTTTGATAACACCTTGCTCAAGAAGGGAAGTGTATTTGTTCACTATGTCTTCCATGGAACCCACAGCATCTTTTGGACTTTTGATAAGGTATTCTAAGAGTCCAGAAAACTTGTCTGCTTTTAAAGCTTCTAGGCTTCTCCGAGTCTTTTCTACTTGAAGTGGTAGACTGAGCTTTGATCTAAAGTTTTGATTTTGTGATTCTTCCAAGGGGCCAAATATTTCTACATACCTCTTAAAGTACAAACCTACCTTTCTCCGACTTTTAGTTTCTTCATATTGCTTTATATTGTTTCTGGGTTTTAGAAGAACAAAATAATCATCAAAAAAGTCAAAGGATCTCTTCAAAGAAGACTGCAGGTTAGTTAGATAAGGAATAAAATTCTTGAGTGCTGACTTAAATTCATTTAGATTTCCCGGGATATCACATTTTCCTGATATAAAGTTGATCATATCTCGTTTAGATAGTTCATTTTTATTGTCAAAGAAAGGAATGAGTTGGAGGATCTGGATAGTGTAGAGTCCCACTTCTATCTCTCCTTGATAGCCAGCTATGTTGTAAGTATCATACCTCCTTTTAGACTTCTGATACATCCTTTCTTTCCCTTCATATTCTCTATCTTCAGTTTGGTGTTGAGAATCTTTGAAAGCATTGGATGCATGCACAGCTAAATCTAACAGGTCAGTTAGATCATCAACTGAGATAGTCCCATTTCTTGCATTGTCAACTATCCACCATCTTATTTTACTTTTGTAGACTTGACCTAGTGTATCTGAGATGTAGGAATTATCAGGCTGTATCTTTCTTGCTTGTTTTGCCCAAAAGAGAGCATTTGTAAAGTCCTTCTCTTTAAGATAGAAATGTCTTGCTAAGGCTTGGCAAATGAATGCATTGGGGTGGAACCTACAATTAGCTTCAAGTAATACATCTTTAACTGCATCATTTCCTTCTTCTTTATGTAATGCTTCGATGAATGGGGAGAACAAGTTTCTTGTCTCACCTTCATGCTCATCACGCTGTCTTGTGAGCAAAAGTGTTTGCATGTCTTGGAAAAACTTGTCTTTTCCTATACCCGTGTCATAGAACAAATTTTCTCTGAGCATATCCATCACGATTTTACTTTTGTTCAAGTTGTAGCTTCTCTTCAATTCTTCCAGTGAGGCAGTGGCAATCTCATGGTGAATGATGCGCACTCCATAGTAGCTCCCGCATTCTATCACCTCTGATTTGATTAGAATTGTGGAGTAGGTACCCATCTTGTCTTCAAACTTTTCTGTTCCCCAGAAAGCCTTCTTGTTTGAGATGCCTAGGAAATGCTCACACTGTGAGAGGGAAATGGTAGTGTCAGGTACATATGTGTTAAGAAGAGCCAGGAAAGCAAAGAGCTTTGCTTCCTTGGTAGTGACATTTTGCCCTTTCAGAATGTTCCTGACCACATTTTCTATATACTCTCTGTTAAAGCTCGTTTTCACAATCATAAAAGAATAAAAATCTTCAAATTTTTCATGCTGTTCTTTGATTTCTTTCAATTTAAGCTCAAATGCTCTCTGCTCTTTGTCAGACAGTTGGTGAACTAGAGCAACACTGTCTGGGGGCTTCGCACTTTTCTCAGGATTTTGTGACCTTGTACAGTTTATAATGATCACCAGAGGCTTCTCATATCGAATGTGTTTGTTGGCAACAGCAGTTTGAATGGAGGCCTGGAGAAGGTAGACGTTGTCTTGTTCCTCAAAATCATCAACGAGGAGCAGCACAGGTAAGTATTCCTGATGGCTCGTTGCTCCATAGGTGATTAAATTAGTCACCTGTTCTCCAATTTCTGAGAAATCTTCTGTCTTATTTTTCAGCACAGCACATCTGAATTTCTTTCTTAGCTCCCAGAGAACATGCATGGCCAAAGTTGTTCCTCCACAGCCTGGATGATGATAGAGATGGATAATTTTTGCACAAACTGGTTGAGAAGAATCTGCCCATTCTTGGATTTTCTTTTCAAGTTTTGCATATTTATCCCTTTTCACAAATGATGAAGAATAGTTTTCAGAAGAAAAGTAGAAGTTCCACCAGGATACTTTACCACCCCTGTAGAAGTCTTCCTCTTTGGATGTTTTGAATTCAAGTAATTTCTTTTTGTCTTTTTCCAAGAGTGTACCTTCACATTCATTCTCACAGAGAATTTCCAAGGCAGTCATGACTTCTTCTTCCTTTTTCAGAAGGACAGTAGATGAACCAACAGATGGCAAGAATCGCGTTGAAGACTGAGTTAAAGATTTTAACTTAAGAATAGTACCATTTATCTCTGCAATATTTAAAGTAGAAATGCTTTGGCTTGATATTTCATCTTGCTGTCCTGATAGTCTTGCTTCAAGAAGGTCTTTCCATATCTGATATATGTCTGGGTGTACACAAATACACAGTATATTTTCCATTCCTTTAAGATCTTGATAGAAAGCACAGAAAGTCTCAATAAGAGGGTCTCTGGGGTCATCCACAGGGGACAGTAATAAAAATATTACCAAGAATCTCCCTTTTGGCATTATGTCATCATGTGTAAGAAATGAAATCAGCTTCCTGACCTCAGAAGCTCTTTCTCTTTGCCAAGTATCGGATCTAAGGGTTTGTATTTTTCACTCTCAAGGTCTAACCTGCCATTGCAGAAAATCCAGCTGGGTTGGTGGTAAAGATTCAGACTGGAAATTCTCTCATTTAATGTACTTTTTCCTTCCATAAATTGGCTTGGGAAGTGGAGGTTTGCTACTCGGCTTCTTTTGAAAGCCTTGACTACACCTTTGCTCTCAGATTCAGGATCAAACTCCAACACAGCAAACCATTTAATTTCCTTCAGGAAGTCTAAGTGATTGTTTTGCTCCGGATGGCATTTATTGGTGACAAGTATATACCATTCATAGTATGAGTTATCTAACAGATCCTGGTTTCCTGTCAACAGTTCAATTAGCTTTTGTCCCTCGCTCTTGTTTCCGTCGGCTTTTACTTTGCATTTTGCTTCTGCTTCTTTCCTAGACGCTGTCACTGCTTTTAAATCTAACTTAAAGGCTTTGAAATCAACTTTATTCGCTATGATGTCCTTACTTTTGGGCCCATCTCGCACAAAGACTGAATAGCTTGAACTTTGTTGCCATGTTTGGTTCTTAAGATGTTGCATTTTGATCTGGAAAAAGTCTTTTCTGCATTCAGAGTATTGTGGAATGACATCTACTTCGATAACAAATCTGTTGGATGGAGTACTGTTTGGCAATAAAACTTCCACAAATCTTGGCTCTCGGATACACTTCTTTGCTTGTTGAACCTGATGGACCTCAAAATACTTGTCTATCATCAGATTGAAGTGATCAATTAGGGCGTCCTTAGTGACCGTGGTGAGTTCCACACCAACAATTTTTCCTTGGGGCTTGTCTTTGACTCCAAAATGAATGGTTCCATTAGTACGTGAATTCATACAGGCTGAAGCAAACCGGAAAGTCTCATTGCTGAATTTCATCTTAATGTCCACTTCTGTGGCTGCTTCTGTGTTTGTGAAGGCTTTGAATTCATGTACTGGGTCGATGAGATTAAGTGGCCCTGTTTCAGGCTGTAGGATGAAATGTAATTTGTAACGATACGGATTACTGAATTCGTTGAAAGGGTATGCAACGCATGTTGGTCCTGGAGGTGACTGTTCACCCTGTCGCTCTGTCTTGTCTTCCACCAGCTTATTTTTTTCTGATTTAGACCCTTTAGTCTCTGGCCTCACTGCAGAGGTATCAGCCTTATCTGCATTCCCCTTACCCCTTTGGTTTTGCTTTGAAGTCTCTCTACTTTCTGTCTGTGTTTTAGGAGTTATTTTACTACCCTTTTTCCCCTTAGATGTCTGAGTAGAATGTTTTGAAGATGTTTTCTGCAATTCTTTGAACAGCTCTTCTATTTGGATAGCTGGTCCATGGGTTAGGCCCATTTCAACAAGATTGTTTTTATTTAACCACTTCAAGACTGCTCCACTCACGTCTTGTGCCATCAAGGTTTCCCTGTGCTTTTGGTCAATCTTATGGCTTTGTAACCACAGGTTTACGTCCTCTTTAGTCCAGTCATCTGTATTTTCTGGAAGGTTGAGTTTCTCTGCCATTCTGATAGCTGTATGGAGAAGAAGAAACATGAGGTTGGAGTTTATAAGTGAAAACGTGAAACATGCCGTTTTTAAGTAGGTAAAATATGCATATGTCACAACATTTGAAAAAGTTCTGAGACCAGTTTATTTTATGTCAACCAAGAGAAAAGCCACCAGATACAAATGCCCAGCACTTTCATATGAACTGTGCACATCATTGGCGGCTCTCTTTATTTGATTTGCTGTATATATGTAGTATATGGGGATACTTCCATTCATAGATCATCCTTTATATGGTTGTCAACTATAATGTGTATTTTCTGTATTATTAAAAATGTTCAAATCTGGTATATAGAAGAAAAGAAATATCTGAAGCTAAGTGTAGAGCTAAGTATAGTTTGTTCAACTTGATGTGATACAGACAAACGAAACAACATATGAGTGTTAAGCATAGTCAGAAAAGAGTAGAATAATCAAATAGTAACTAATGATTCATGATAGACATAAAATACGTAATATTTGGAGACATTAATTGGGTTTCCCATTGGTAAAATATTCTGATATTTTGTGCTATCTACTCAGAAAACATAAATTTCAGGGTAGATTACCAAGATAATTGACAGTTAGCTGTGGTCAGATGTAATTACTTGTCTACATCTTTCTGGTTAGAGCAAGTATATGCCATTGACTGAGAACCTTTTCTATTGTTCAATCCCATTGGATAGACCCAAAATATGAACACAGAAAAAGAGGTAGATTTCAACATTTCGGACAAGATAAGATCGGGTGCATTTAGGTTCCAGCACTTTAATTAGCAAAAGGATGTTATTAGATGGTCATAATTTGTGCATATATGGTAAAATATCTAAATAAACATTTAAAAAGCTATTAAATAATTCATCAAAATATTCATATAAATGTTATTATAGAAAAACTGTCCAGTAGCTGAAAAGAAGACAGACAGATAAGATGGACAAAAAAAAAATAGAGACTAGAGAAAGCACAGAGGCAGGATTAAGTCCTAACATGTCAATAATCACTTTTAATATAACTGTTTGTAAACAGAAATTAAAAACACAGAATTAGTAGCTTGGATTATAAACATGGCTATACTGAATCCTGTTTATATGACACCCAGTTGAAATATGATATGAGTAAAAAGTAAAAGTATATATAGATCTATATCATTCAATCAAACACAGAAGTAGTTATATCAACAAACTACAGACAAAGCAGAAAACATGATAACAGAATGAAGAAAATAATCAGGGACAAGGATATTATACATTGATAAAAGGTTACCCAGCAAGATGTCACATAAATGCTGAAGGTATTTGCACCAGACAAAATTGTTGCAAAATGTGTGATGTGAACACTGTTGGGATTTTACAATTTTAAGCAAATCTACATTTATAACTAGAGGCTTCAATATATTTATTTGCCTTAATAGTAGATACAATAGTTAACAACAATAGAAAACATATAGAAAAATTTAAGATTACCATCAACCAATAGGCTGTAAACTGCTTTTATATAATAATCTAAGAACCACAAAATACCATTTCTTAATAGTCAAGATTTTCCATTTCCTAAACTATAAGACAAACTTCAACAAATTTAAAATAATTGAAATCATATTGAACGTTTGCCAATCACAATATAATCCTTAAGATTTTAATGTATTTATTTCGTGCCTTTGGGTGTATATTTTATGTGTGTGCACTGACGGGTGCATGTGATTGTCAACTGATGGATTTTAGAATCACTATAGAAACAAATCTTTGGGCATTGTGGTGATTTGAATAAGAATAACCCCATACGTGCATATATTTGAATGCTTAGGGAATGGTGCTATTTGAAAGGATTGCTGAGGAAGAATATCACTAAGGGTAGTCTTTGAGATTTTTTTAAAGCTCAAGCCAAGCCCAGTGCAATGGCTATTATTATTGGTTGTCAACTTAACTTCATCTTGAATAAACTACAATCAAGTAATAGATTGTAATCTTAAAAGTAACTACAATGAAATGATGAATAAATGTACAATCAACTACACCTGTGAGAGTTTTTTTTTTTTTCTTGCTTGGTTTGAAGTAGAGTGAACCCACTTTTTTAGTCCAGATCTTTGTGGTAGGAAGACACATGCCTTTGATATGGATCTTGAGACAGGATGACACCTTAATCTGGATTATGACTGCTGGATGTCTATATAAGGGGATAAAAGAAGGAAGCTTGCATTTTTTGCTTGCTTGCCCTCATCTTGCCAGCACATTCTTTCCTTCACTGGTATATTAATGCCTACTTCTTTGAGATTATGGCCTGTACTGGAAGACTAGCTGAGACATCCTTGTGTCTTGTGGACTGAGCAGCTCCTGGATTCTTAGACTTTCTGTTCAGCTGAGCTTTAGTCTGTAAAGCTATACAGACTAAGTAATATATAATACTTTTCATATTTGCATATCTGTACATATTTGCATGCATACACACATACACACGTATATACACAACACACACACAGAGTCATTCTATAAGCTCTGTAGTCATTCTATAAGCTCTAGAGAGTCCTGACTAATACACTAATTCTCTCTTCCTGCTGCCTGAGGACTTGATAACTCTTAGCTCCTTCTCCAGCACCATGTTTGCCTACATGTCACTGTGCTTCCTGCCATTCTGATAAAGACATCAGAAAAACATCAGAAACTGCGAGCCAGTCCTAATTAAATGCTCTTCTTTATAAGAGTTTTCAGGATCATGGTGTCTTTCTATAGCAATAGGATATTGCCTACGAGAGGTATTTCTGTGGGAGATTGTCTACATTGGGTTACTTGAGATAGAAAAATTCAATTTAAATATGAGTGGTGCTATTCGAAGGGCTAGAATTTAGGACTGAATAAGGAGAAAGCGAGGTAAGAACAAATGTAGGTGGGGCTTTATCTAGACCACTGGTCCCCTAATCACCACCTAGACACTTATTATTACTTATAAATGCTCTACTGATAGCTTAGGCTTGTTGCTGACCAGCACTTACATATTAAATTAATCCATATTTCTAATCAATGCTCTACCATGTGGTGGTACATTTTTTCAACCTGGCATGTTCATCTCCTGCTTTCTCTGCATGTGACTCATGACTCTGCCTTTTTCCATCCCCAGTCTCTCTTTTTGTCCACAAGTCCCGCTTAACCTCTACCTGCCTGGCTATTGGCCACTTAGCCCTTTATTCAACTAATCAGAAGGCACCTTGGCAAAGACACATCTTTACAGTGTACAAGAAGATTATTCCATGACACACAAGTGTTTGTTACTCTCTGCTGTTACATAGGGAGAGGGCCGCTTGTCTGTTCTGGTCGACCGGCTAGCTTACACCAAAAATAACCACACAAAAACTCTATTAATTAAAACACTGCTTGGCCATTAGCTCTAACTTCTTATTGGCTAACTCTTACATATTAGTTTAACCCATCTCCATTAATCTGTGTATCACCACGTGGCTGTGGCTTACCGGAGATTCTAACTGGCATCCAACAGGCAGAGGATCCATGGCTTCTCTCACTCTGCCCTACTTCCCAGCATTCAGTTCTATCTTCTCTGCCTACCCAAGTTCTGCCCTATCATGTCCAAAGAAGTTTCTTTATTCATTAACCAATAAAAGCAACACATGAACAGAAGAACTTCCTATACCACTCTGCTTCTTGACCCGTGATGGAAAGAGACAACCAATTCCAAAAAGTTGTTTTCTACATGCCTTGTGTAACATGTTTCCACACACGCATGCACATGCATGCACATACACACACACACTTATTCCATATTTAATTTTTTATTTTACATTCAGTTTCTCATGCTATTTTTGGTTGTTTATCTTACAGTTTCATGTATATACTTCCCACTTCCTAACACTCTGTCCATTTTCCCTGCTCCCCACAAGTCTTTTTTTCATGCTCATGTCTATTCTTTTTGTTTTGAAGCCCCCAAGATGAATCAGGGCCATCTAATGCACATAATTTTTCAAAAAAGGTTGAAAACATTTTTTATCAAAATTTCAATAGTTTTATGAGTAGACGGTATTCTTTGTATTATTATAAAATTTATATGAAAAAATCAAAGGATACAGTAGGATAGGTTAAAGAATAAGATGGGGAAAATCTTCCAAGACATTTTGACAGTTACAATTATTTAAGGTCTGTGCTATTAGTGAAGAGACAAATATATCACTATATTAAGTTCCCAGAAATAGACTCATGCAAATATACCCAAATGATACTTGAGAAACATTCAAAAGTTGATTCTGTGGCAGAGTCTAGGACAGTTGTTTCAAAAAATGGATGCTAGCATAATGGGAAATCCATCTTATACACAAAGTGAATTTGGAATGGGTCATGGCTTTGCATATATAATACAAAACAATATTATGAAAATGTATACAAGAAAATCATCATCTAGAAATACTCAAAAATTCCTGTCCTGGCATCAAAAGCATTATTAATAATGAAAAAGCTAATCAGTTTAACTTAACCAAAATTAAAGACAACATAAAGATAATCAGAAAACAAGCTGTAGAGAGAAATATTTGTGTTCAAACTACATGAAGGAGTTGTATATATACTAAACACTTAAAACTCATAAGTGAAAAAAATATACAAGTAGAAAACTAAGAAAAGGAGAGAAAGATATTACTGCTGAAAGCATAAATGGCAAATATACATGTTGGAAAATGTTAAACATAATTAACCATCAGGAATATGTAAATTAAAACCACAAAGAGATGTTTATATGCATTCATTTGACTAAAGCAAAGAGTAGTGACAGTGGTCACTCCAGGGAGTGATGACAGGCTAGAAATTTCCATGAATAAGAAGAGTCAGGGTAGTGAAGGATAAGGGACTGAACCCCTGAACCATAAACCATCCAGTTAAATGTTTTCCTTCATAAGAGTTGCTCAGGTCATGGTGCCTCTTCCCAGCAATAGAAACTCTAACTTTAAAAGTAAGAAAGACATCTAAAAACTGAGAGTCAAAGATTAGAAATTCATCTTCCAAGGAAATGGAAGTTGCAGTAGATCAATAAATCAACACAGGGATTTTTCACATCTCTTAAATATTTCAAATTCAAACTAACCAGGAGAGATAAAGAGAACTTTATAGCAAACCATTCACTGCAACCCCCCTTCCTCTTTGTCCCCATTCCCAGTGATCATGCAGATTTTTTCCTACAGCCTTCCTCTACTGCTTCAGCCCTATGTCCCAGCCACCACCCACAGGCACTCCCTGGAAACCTCCTGGCCATGTGGCCAGAAAATCAGGTAGGTAATGTCACTCTCCCTCCTCTTCTTCAGTTAGAATTCTCCAGTCTTAACCTCATCTTTGTAGCAGACAACTTGTGGCCTCTCCTTCCTCTGCCCCATTTCCAAGGTCTGCATAGATCTTGGTGGCACACCCAGCTTTCCTCCCTTGATGTGCTCCCACAGCCCCACCCCTCTAACTCATTCACATCCCTTAGAGTCAGCTCCCCAATACCTAGAAACAAGTTTTACTCAGGACTTGAGTGAGTGGCCATACCTGGATTTCAGGAATATACCCTACCAGGCAAACCACACTCTCCTAAGAATCTGAGAGAACAATGGAAAACCAAGAACAAAACCCTCTCAACAAAGGTAAGACCAGCTATCAGCGGCTAGAATTACAATGATCCTAAATTCAGATGTCATGACACCAGCATAAAAACACAACCAATAATAGCTGGGACAACATGCCTCCGCTAGAGCCCATCAACCCATCAACAGGAGCCCTTGAGAAATAAAATACAGCTGATGCACAAGACAGGACATCTATGAATATGCTCAAGCTCCTTAAAGAAGAGATGAAAAAAATCCCTTAAAGAAATCCATGAAAACACAAACAGTGGAATGAAGAGAATGTGGAAATGGAATCATTAAAGAAAACCCAAACTGAGGCAAAATTGGAAATGAAAAGTTTAGGAATTCATGCAGAAAGCTCAAAGGAAAGTTTCACCAATAGAATACTAAAAAATGGAAGAGAAACTCTCAAGCACAGAAGACAAGATAGAAGAAATCAATACCTTGGTCAAAGGGATAGAAGAAATCAATACCTTGATCAAAGGGAATGTTAAATACAAAAAAAAAAAAAAGAAAAAAATCAAAAAAATCCGGGCACAAAACATCTAGGAAATCTGGCACACTGTGAAAAGACTAAAACTATGAATAATAAGAATGGAGGAAGGAAAAGAAATGCAGAAAAAGGAACAGAAAATATTTTCAACAAAAACCATAGAAAAAAAAATTTCCCTAACCTAAAGAAAGAGTTATCTATCGAAGTATAAGAAGCACACAGAACACCGAGTAGACTAGATCAGAAAAGAAATTCCCCATGACATAAAATAATCAAAACAGTAGGTGTACACAATAAAGGAAGAGTGTCAAAGCTTCAAGGGAGAAACATCAAGTAGCATATGAAGACAGACCTTTTTAACATAACATTACAGTTTTCAACGGAGACTCTCAAAGCCGGAAGTACTTAGAGATCACAGATGCCAGCCCAGACTGCTATTACCAGCAAAACATTCAATAATAAGAGATGGAGGAAAACATTCCAATACAAACCAAACATAAGCAGCATCTATCCACAAATCCAATTCTACAGAAGGTGCTGAAAGGTGATTAACCTGAAGAGGTTGACCACACCCAAGAAGACCCAAGAAATAATCGTCTCGGACCAGCAAATTAAAACAGGGAGGGGAGATACCACACCAGAACAACAACATAGTGGTGATTTAGTTGGTGCTGTAATTGATGGGATGAAGCACCATGTCTAAAACAACTTGGGGAGGAAAAAGGTGGTTTTTTTTTTTTTTTTTTTTTTTTTTTTATTTTCGAGACAGGGTTTCTCCCTAGCTTTTGGTTCCTGTCCTGGAACTAGCTCTTGTAGACCAGGCTGGCCTCAAACTCACAGAGATCCGCCTGCCTCTGCCTCCAGAGTGCTGGGATTAAAGGCATGCGCCACCATCGCCTGGCTTGAGGAAGAAGGTTTTTGAGTTACATTTCCCCATCACTGTTGAGCAATGAAAGAAGTCAGACAGGAACTAATACAAATCAGGGACCTGGAGGCAGAAACTGATTCATAGGCCATAGAGGAGTGTTGCCTAATAGCTTGCTTCTCATGACTTGCTCAGCCTGTTTGTTTATAGGACCTAGAACCGCCAACCTAGGGTGGCACCATCTATAATGGACTAGAACCTCCATCATTAATCATTAATCAAGAAAATGTCCCGTAGGTTTACCTAGAACCTCATCTTATGGAGGCATTTTCTCAATCAAGGCTCTTTCACCCATGATGATTCCAGTTTGTGTCAAATTGATGTAGCACTAGCCAGCACAAAGGGAAACCACCAAATAATATTTATAGATGACTCAGTATCAATGATCTCAATTTTCCAATAAAAAGATATAGACTAACATAGCAGATAGAAAAAACAGATTAATTCTTCTGTGTCCAGGAAATATACCTTAACATCAAGGATAAAACATTACTTCAGAGTAGAAAAATGTAAAAAGATATTTCAAATAAATAGACCCAAGGATTAAGCTGGTGTAACCATTTAAGGACTGAAAAAAAATAAACTTCAAACCACAACTATTAAGTAGAGATAGGGAAGAACACTAGATACTCATCAAAGAAAAAAAAAATTCTACCAAAAGGACGTTGTAAATCTACATATCAAAAACAAGGGCAGCAAAGTTTATAAAAGAAACACCACAGAACTAAAATCACATATTGTTTCTCACACTGAGAGTGGGTGAACTCAGTACCCAAATTTCACCAAGACAAAAACTAAACAAAGAAAAGTTGGAGATAACTAACATCTTAAACCAAACGAACACCATAGATATTTACAGAACATTTAATACAAATGAAAACAGTACACCTTCTCTGAAACACCTCGTGGAACGTTCTCCAAAACTGACTGCAGACTCAGACACAAAGCAAATTTCACCCTACATCCTATCTGACCACCATAGATTAAAGCTGCATATCAGCAACAGAAAGCTTACAAGCTCATGGAAACTGAACAACTCTCTACTGAATGAAAAATGGGTCAAGACAGAAATTTAAAAAGGAATTAAAAAGTTTTTAGAATGAAATGAAAACAGAACATACTCAAAGTTATGGAAACAACGAAGGCTTACATAAAAAATTGAAAGATTTTATTTTAGCATTTATTAGCACATATGAAAGCTCTAGAACAGAAAGAAGAAATCACCCAAAAGGAGTAAATGGCAAGAAATAGTTAAACTCAGTGATGAAATCAGTAAAATAGAAGCAAGTAAACAAATAATAAACAAACAGTAAAACACGAAATCAATTTTTTGAGAAAATCAATAATATAGACAAACCCTTATCCAAATTAACTAAATGACACAGAGAAAACATCCTAATTAAAAAATTTAGGGACAAAAGGGAGACATAACTTCAGATATGGAATTCAGTTAATCATATGAACATACTTTAAAAGCCTATTCTCCACCAAACTGAAAAAAAATCTAAAGAAATGGATAATTTTCTTGATATATATCAAATATCAGAGTTAAATAAAGATAAAACAAGTGATTTAAGCAGGCGTATAAGCCCTAATGAAATAGAAGCAGTAGTTAAATCTCCCAACCAAAACAGGTCCAGGGCCAGATGGTTATAATGCAGAATTCTGCAGAATTTCAAAGAAAGAACTAACACCAACCTCCTTAAATTATTTCTCAGAATAGAAACTAGGAACATTTCCCAATTCCTTATACAAGTCCACAGTTACCCTGATACCTACATCACATAAAGATGCGGTAAAGAAAGAGAATTGCAGACTGATTTCCATTATGAACAGAGTTGCAAACATTCTCTGTAAAAGAGCTGCAAACAAAATCCAAGCACACAAAATAGGTCATCAACCATGATCAAGTTGGCATCATTTTCTCTCAAATATTAAGATATTAAGATTCAGGGATGTCTTAATATATATAAATAGAAATATGTAACCCACCATATAAATAGATTGAAAGGCAAACACGTGATCATTTCAGATGTAGAAAAGACCAATGACAAAATCCAACACCACTTCCATGATAAAAGTACAGGAGAGACAAGGGATATGAAGGACATATTTCAAAATAATAGAGGCTGCGGTGGTTTGAATAAGAATGGCTCCATAAGCCCATATATTTGAATGCTTGGTCATCATGGGTATTTGAGAAAGATTAGGAAGATTCGAAGGTGTGGCCTTGTTGGAGGGACAGTGTTAATGGGAGTGGGCTTTGTTAATGGGCATGGTTTCCAGAGCTCATGCCAAGCTCAGGGTCTCTATCTTGGCCTTCATATCACAATGTAGCTCTCAGGCACTGTTCCCTGCCATGATGATAAGAGTAGTCCTTTATCTCCGAAACTGTAAGCAATGATAGTGAAATAGCACAGAACAAAATTATGTCACTTGCAAAAGAAAAGGTGGAACTGGAGATGGTCGAGTTTAGCAAAGTCAGGTCAGAAATATAATGGAAGAAAGGCACAGTGGGAAACACCTGCCTACTCCATGTCAGTCAGGAAGCAGAGAGGGAGAGGGAGTCAGAGAGGAAGAGTCTGGTAGATTAAACAAACTCATCAAAGCATGCCTCTACTAACACTCTTCCTGTAACTAGGCCACTTCATTTAGTTCCTACCACTTTCCAATATAGCTATCAAACCACAATTCTATCCATGGATTAATTCATGTATTCTGTCGGAGTCTGGATGATTCCCACCCTTTTTAAGATGCAGTATTTCTGTACATTGAAGGACCAAATTTTCAGCACATGAGCCTCCAAGGAATATTTTATATCCATACCACAACACACACCAATAAACCCCAAGAGAATTCTGTGGAAGGAAAAAGTCAGCCCCTGATGTCACAGTCTGTACACCGCAACTCACACATATTCTTGAAATGGCAGGGCCATTCTAATGAACAGCAGATTGGTTGCTATTGATTAAGATAAGATGGAGTATGAGGAACGAGCACAGCTAGAAAGACGCACATGAGAGATGTCTATGTTGCAGTGCTTGTGTTTCGAATGTACAAATGCCAATGTGGTGTTGTACTGTAGTGTTGAATGACTTTACCATTAGGGACCCTTGATAAAGGTATATTCGCTATATGATTATTTCTTATAACTGCATTCAGATGGTGGTGATGGCATATAAAAGTTGAATTAAAAACTATGCAAAATTAGAAAGGCATGCTTTAAAGAGAAAATATTTAAAAATAAACAATAATGAAAATGTTGAGTATCAAAACAGGAAAGAAACAGTACAACCAATGTCTATGAAACTTCCAAGATTTCATGTTTTTATAAAAATAAAAGAATGACTGATAATTTAGTGAGTTTAAAGTACAACACAGCAAGCTTAAATAGGGAAGAAAGAGGAAGAAAACAGTTAAAGGAAGAAATTTAGAGAGAAAAGTAGGAAACACAGTCAAAAAGGAGATAGCCAACCAAGCCAAAAAGTGATACACAGTACAAGGTGATAAAACTGACATTTGCGGAAGCATCCATCAGGAATGAAAGAGTGATGGAACAACTTACCAGATGCTGCAGCGAAATTATGGTGAATCAGAGGATATTGCAACCAACTTTACATGGATACACTGTGAATAGTGAGAGGAAATACGTGACTTACCAAAACTGACTCAAGAGTCAGGGAAAGGACTCTCACTGCCAGGGTAAGGTCGTGGGTCACAGAGGTCACTGATGTTCCCACTAGAGTGACAAGAAACAAGATTCACGTGTTTGGAAAGCTTAGACTTTGGGGATGTGTAGCTGAAGACAGCAGACATGGCAGGAGTGTGTTCAAGTCCGGGGATGGAAAGGTCTCTACCTAGGTGAACTGGGGACAATTTGCAGATTCTGGTTTCGAACTGACGACAAGACAGGACGAGTTGGAGGATGACAAATCGGCGGGACTTTTGCCATTCATGTGGATGGATGCAGTAGGTTGGAGTCTACAGCAGCTCCAAAATCTTAGCCAGTTTTAGACATTGAAAATTAAACTGCATGGATGTTATAACTCATGCCAACAGAATGGCTGGCCTTAAATCCTGTAACTGCAAATGTTGGTGAAAGCATAGAGAAAATGGGGTTTTGGAAAGTGTTTGTGGAAATGCAAATTGTTTTACCTAATCAGAAAAACAGTTTAAATATTTTCATGAAATTAAGTATATACTCGCCTCATAAGTCAACAATTTCAGTTAAAACAGAAAGACTGAAAGTGCTGATTCAGCAACAAGAGAGAGTTCTCACACATGAGAGAGCGTTTAGGTTTTAACAAATAAAGCGTGCCTGAAGATCAGAGTGCAGAGTTAAGTCACTAGAGGCCAGGGAGTGGTGGCACACACCTTTAATCCCAGGACTTGGGAGGCAGAGGCACTTCTCTGTTAGCTCAAAGTCACCCTGGGCTACGTAAGATTATATCTGTCTAAAAGAGAAACAGAGCTCACACAAAGGTGACCTCAGCACTTGGGAATACATAACTTTAATCCCAGCAACAGGGAGGTGGAGCCAGGAGTGATATGGCTGGGTGGAGAGAGGGTTGTAAGGCAGAAGGAGACAGGAGCTCAGTGCAGTCTGAGATTGGGTGGAGACAGTTGCAGTCACAGGAGAAAGTCTCAGATGTCTGAGGACAAGATCGTCCCTTCAGACTGACCATTGGTTGAGGTAAAAGGTCTCACTAGCGGCTGGATGCACTGCCTCTCTGAGCCTTTAGCAATCACCCCAATATCTGACTCCGGGTTTTTATTATTAAGACCAACAGGCAACTAGGGCACTGACACAGAGAACACACTGTATGAGTGTATATCCATGAAGTAAAGGAAAGGTAGAGGCAATCTAAAGCAGTAGTTTCTGCTTGGGAATGGGAACAAGGAACGTGGGAAGCTATTTAAATGGGTGGAACTGTATCATGGGGAGAAGCCCCTGTCACATAAATCACCCTTCACTCAAGAAGCCGATGATGCCTCTAAAATACATGATGGAGTAAACAGATGACTGAAACACAACAGAGGCTGCTCCAAAATTGAGGGTAATGATGAGTTCAAGTCAAGGTATTCAAATCTTCATTTTATCAAACATTCAGTACTTCTCCACAGATTTCAGGACTAGCTTCAACTTCCTTATTCTACTCTGCATATTGTTTTCCTTGACTTCTCTAAAACTTTACCTCAACCTTGTCTACTTGTGGATATAGCTCCGTGGTAGACCTGTGGTTAGACTTCCAGTTCATGAAAACAAACACCAACTGAAGGAATTGAAGAAGTGTCTACCCTCCCATTAATACAGCTCCGTAGACAAGAGTAAGTACAAACACCTCGCCAGGCACCATATTGCAACCTGAAACTACACTGCATCGATATTTGTACAGTTTGTTAGGTGACAAACTTGCTTCTAGCCAATATTCTTAGATATATCTTGTGGTTTATTTGCTCGCTCTCTCTTTCTGTGCTGTGGTTGTGTCCACACATTTCCTTTCATGGTGAAAGTCTATGGAAAGATTCACGTCTCACTTGCAGACTTTGAAGTGGAATAAACTTCCTGAATAATGAGACTGATTTCAGTGAAGAGAACTCTTACACTATGGATTTAAGCTGCCTGAAATTACAACCCCAGCACATCAGAAAGTCCTTTGAC
>NW_004949224.1:4647-5821 GCF_000317375.1 Microtus ochrogaster | reverse complement strand
ATGGTCCTCAAACATGAACCTTGTGGATGACTATCTGTCACAATGTCATTGTTCTGCTCACTGTGTAGGGGACTGAGAGCAACTCCCTCATACACACCTCCAATAGCATTCGCAGGGTTGGTGCCCATCACTCTAGAAGTGCTAGAATTACATTCCAAATGACTATGCTTTCTCTGCCAGAAGCCTGCTCAGTACTATTGCCTTCCCATTTGGAGGTCCTTGCAGTAACTTTTACCACTTGGTTGACCTTGTTGTAAGGCAACATTCTACTTTTTCTTTCCTGACAGAGGTGCAAAATTCATTATGCATTCTGTTTCCAACCTAAGCTTCAGACATATAAATAACCTAGTAGGTGCACTATTTTCTATGAATTCATAACATTCCAGTAGATTTAGTATTGCCTGACCAGAAAAGGGAGATTCTGAAGGACACTGGACATCGGGGATACATACTATCCTGTTTGTGCACAGCAGCCTGCCTTGGCCTCCTCCAACTTCCCTGCACTTGTGCCTTTCCAATACGGCTAGACTAATGAATTGTAGGGCAACATAGATCTTAAGAGCATCAATTTCCACATCTTTTGACTGCACTTTTGTGCATGAAAGTCTTTGGGACACACAGAAATGACCCAGACATGATACAAGGGCTGTGTGAATGTCAGAGAACTGCCATCTCCATTCTGTCACTGCTTCCTCCTGTACAGTTGATGTGACTTCTGTGCAAGGAAGAAAGGGTCAGGAAATGACTGTGCCTTGACTGATTGCAACTGTCTGACACCTGATCCCACTGACCACTAGTTACTCCCATATATAAGCAAAGCCTCATGCACTCACACGCAACTGTCCAGCTCTGAGCTCAACTACTACCTGTTTTCTCTGTTATGTCTGGGCCGCCTCTGCTGCCCTCTCACTGCCGAGACACAGAGTGAGCCATGATAGTCGTCCAGCTGCCTGCTGTGCCCAGGCTCCGGAGTACAGGACAAGGTTGTGGTGCCACACGTTATCAGGACACCAGGAGTCTCCCTAATGTTATCAGTGAAAGCCTTTCATAGTTATACACATGTGGTCTCCACCCCTTTGGGTGTAGTGGCATAAAAGTACAAGGTGGAGTCATGAGTTAGGTGACTTATCTGTGCCTGAGCTGCATGCCATAAACACATCAGAGTATAAAGTTG
>NW_004949224.1:2643-4126 GCF_000317375.1 Microtus ochrogaster | reverse complement strand
TTTCTGAAGGATCACACAGATATAAAATCCCGACACACCTTGGATGAGTGGGGTTGCCTGTATTGTCAGCTTTTCTGAAGGAGATCATAACTCAGCAACATATTTCCCTTGAGTTACATCATCAGTTACTTTGGGGGGAAATCAGACATAAGCCTCCTACTCCCACCAGGAACATGAAGCACCCCTATTCCAAGCTTAGAAGAAGAAGCACTAGCAAATCAGCGCTTCCTGTCTCTCAAAAATGCCTCTGATCTTATATTACTCTCCAAAAGGCTGTCAAGAGCTCCATGTCTAAACTGCCTTTCCTTAGAGTGACTTGGGTGCTGTGTATTTCAAAAATGTAAGCATTAAAACATTTATTATTTTTCCTTCTGAAGATGCTGCTTTTCTTTGGGAGACATTAGTAGAAGTGTCCCTGATTTCCAACTGCATCTCAACAGAAGGCTGTGACTAATATAAAGCAGACTCCTTTCTCAACAAGCAAGGTTCAGACGATCTGGGTTCAGAATAGTTTTGTTTTAAAGCACATTTAAAATTTCTAGCCACAAAGCACATTTCTGCCTGTTCAATAAGCGGTTGCTATAGACACCAATAATAACAACAATAATAGGAGAGATTTTGTACTTACCAAAATGTTCAAATTTCTTCTATGATTGAAAAAAAAGCGAAAAACTGTCCATTTTGGTGAAACAAATGTCTGGTGTCTGTATTTACTTCCTCCTGAGAAATCAGAGAAAAACGCCTTCCTTTAGTCTTGATAAAAGCTTTACCAGATAGTACTTCCACCTTGGTACCAGCTCAAGCCGGCTGAAAAGTACCAGGGTGTGTCTGACGCTGACAGGGCTTAAGGAAGTGGGAAAAAAAAAATAAAGCTGTCTCCATCGCAGTTTCGATTCTCTGATGTGAGCAGACCTTTTCCTGAAATGTTTTTTTTTTCTGTTTGGTTTCTCTCTAGTAGCCACTATGCCACCTTCTGGTTGGTTTGGGTAAAGCCCAAAGACTTATAAAATCTCATTTTATTTTTATTTTTTAAGCTTTTTAATTTTTTTATTTTTATTGAGCTCTACATTTTTCTCTGCTCCTCTTCCTGTCTCTCCCCTCCCCTTCAACCCTCCCACAAGGTCCCCATCCTCCCAATTTAACAGGTAAGATCTACAGTTGTAGAAAGTCAGAAGAAAAACTGCTTGCAATAGAAGGTTAATAGCAGAACTGACAACAGTAGAGAACAACTTAATATATTTTAAATCAGGGTTGGATTAAATATATCATATTTTTGTAAGATACCTAAAGGTACATACCAAGTTAAAACATAAAACTTATTGGTTTGTTAGTCTGGAGTGAGATATAATGAAGAGACAATTATAACATTTAACAGTAAACTAGGTACATTTAAGTTACATGTATGAACATACACACACATATATTGAACAGGAACTGGGCGAATTGGATGCTCTTGGTGGGCCCTTGCAAAGGCATGCCACAG
>NW_004949224.1:0-1198 GCF_000317375.1 Microtus ochrogaster | reverse complement strand
GATGACGGAGGGAGTGGGTGTGGCTTGTCTCTTAAAGGGATAGGGCAGACCTATCTCTACAATGAAACTTCAAGAAACCAAAAAAAAAGAAATTGAAGTAGACACTAGATGATGGACAAACCTCCTACGCTTTGAATTGGCAGAATGAATATGTAAAAATGTCTCTGTTACAACAGTCTTGTAGAGTTGACACAAACTCCATCCATCTTCTAAGAACTTCTTTATAGATCTAGGAAAAAAAATCTTAAAACTTGTATAGAAACACAGAATATTCTGGAGTTTAGCAGTCCTAAGCTAAAAGAACAATATGTAACCATCACAACACATCATCTTGAATTATACTGCAAAGCTTTGGTAGTGAAAACCACATAACACTAGCACACAAAGAGAAGTGTAGACCAATAGATAGAAGACCCAGAAATAAATCAAGCCAAATCATTGCTTTCAGATACTTCTGGGGGAACTGAATATCCAAATTTAGAAGAATAAAATTAGTTGTATACCTACACAAAAATCAGCTGAAAATCAAAAGAATTCAATATAAGACTGGAAACTAGGAAATTGATAGAAGAAAACACAGTGAAAATACATCAAGATATAAGCATAGAAAGAACCTCCCTTAAAATCTCCCTGGTCTAAAGTATCTAATGTTAATGCCACTGGTATTTCCATGTTTAATATCTATCTATCATCGATCTATCTATCTATCTATCTATCTATCTATCTATCTATCTATCTATCTATCTTGTTCTCATCTTTTTGTTTAGCTTGTCATGTGTTTTGAGCAAACATAGGGAATGCTGTATTACTGAAGTGTACAATCTGTGGATCAACTAATAATGGCTAACACGAGATATTATACAACAGCTCTGTCTGTCACATAACCATTCTTGATAGAATGCCAGTTTTATGAGGTTTATGTAAGTATTTTTGTGCTGTTTAGTTTTGTCAGCTTGACACAAGCTTGGTCATCTGGGAAGAAGGAACTTCAGTTGAGAAAATGCCTCCCTCCATCAACTTGTTCTGTAGGCAAGCCTATGAGTCATTTTCTTGATTAAAAGTTAATGTGTGAAGGCTCCAATCACTGGGGACAGTGACACTTCTAGGCAGTTGATTCTGAGCTATGTAAGAATGCAGGTGAACAAGCTATTGACCACATTCCTTCAAATTCTTTGCTCCTTTTCCTGCCTTCTGGTTT
>NW_004949223.1:780606-781120 GCF_000317375.1 Microtus ochrogaster | reverse complement strand
TATTGGCTTATCCTGGTTGAGGTTATCCGGGAGCTCTGCCTGTCCCTTCTGTGAAGGTCAGCTTTGTGTCCCTGCTGTAGTTTATAGACGAGGTTCATACTTGATGCTGACATTCCCTCATCTTTTGTTGATTGACTGGAGACAGGCCAGTCTTTTCACAACTTCTCTGTAGGTACTTTAAGCATAAAATTCTAAGCTGCATAAACAGTACTTGATTCATCAGTAGAGTGAGTGTATTTAGTTTCTGGTGTGAACGAGATCAAGTTCCACATTTCAAGTTCTTGATTTCTTTTTTTTTAAATTTTTATTATTCTCCTTGTTTGTGTGTGTGTGTGTGTGTGTGTCCATGTTTGTGTTTACACGCATGTACTTGCTCATAAGCGCACACAGTCATAAGTGTGTCTCTGTAGAGATCAGAGGCCGGCTTCCAGGAATCATTTTGGCCCTTCACCATGGGTTCTTGGCAATCAGACTCAGGTTATTAGATTTGTAATACAAGCAGATTACCTCTCAA
>NW_004949223.1:779256-779790 GCF_000317375.1 Microtus ochrogaster | reverse complement strand
TGGAGAAATGAGGCCGAGGATGTAGGTCCAGTCTAGACTTTGTAGGATCACTCTGCTGGGCAGGCGCTTAGCTAAATTTACTGATTTCAGATTAGGGAATTTGCAGTTTGATTCTATTGAAATTGCACAGTAATGTGAGCAAACTCACATGATATGAAATTCACAAAAGAACAATGTTGTCTTCTATATACAGTGTTAATGCTTTGAATAGACTTGTTCTTTTTACCTAGTAACAAGTGCTGTGTGTGTGTGTGTGTGTGTGTGTTTATTAGTGTGTAGTCTGTTCACTGTACTGAGTCTCATTCAACAGCATAGGCTAAATGACCTTGTGAGTTTCTTGAAGATGGCCTTTATTGGTACAACTTTAAATTGTTATTAATGTAATGAATACGGCAGTAACTCTCTTGGTTTGGTTCTTAGGTCCTTGTACCCTTGTGCAAATGTATACAGCTGCTCTCAACTTATGAGGGTTTTTTCTTTTTTTTTTTTTCTCCTGATAAACCTTTAATAAGTTGAACATGTCATGCAAATGAC
>NW_004949223.1:776253-778489 GCF_000317375.1 Microtus ochrogaster | reverse complement strand
ATTCAGACTGTTGCAAGGGACTTTCTGTGTTTGGAATTTTGAAAGCCTTGATTAAGTGCCAGGTTTTATTGTATACATGGTGTTTTTGGCTTTGTCGAAAACTGCTGATTCTGCCCTGGAGAGCAGTGGCATGGCGTCTGTCTGAGGCGTCTTACCTCACTTCCTCTTCCTCCCAGCATTCTGTTCTGTTTACTCCACCCACCGATGTTCTAACCTATCAGGGCCAAGCAGTTTCTTTATTAATTAACCAATGATGTTCCTCCATCAGTGCACCTATTGACAGTGAGTATATTAATAATGTGTTTAAACTTATTATTTTGTTTTCCTGTGTGAGAAATGCTAAAGGAACTAAATATTTGTGATATATCTTTATAGAAGAGTGGTTGGAGAGAAAGTGTAAGTCAGAAATTGGGGGTGAATTTTATGTAATCTTCTTATGGACGTTGCAACGCACATACACACACACACACACACAGATATATTGTAAAAACGTGTTTTCATACAATTATGAAATAAATAAAAGAAACTACTGGTAACAGTTAACCTCTTACATGATACTGCCCTGAATTGATCACTAGCGAACAGATATAATTAAAAATCACCTGTATCTTTTAAGCTTGTGCAGATACTGTGTAAACCATCTACAAACACTTTAGAAATACATTCTTAGGTTCTTGGGCTCCTTCTTACCCATCCCTACAACTTTCATACAGAGCACTTATGTTTCAGTATAAGGATGGTTCCTAAAAGTAGAATCATCACGTGAATTATGGTAAGCACAGTATCTACTTTTTATGTATATCAGTGTTTATGAGTCCATAAGAATGTGTCATAGCATACTGGGATAATTAGCTTCATGGTTAATGAACACTGTCTAGTGCTGATGCATTTTGAACTCTAATGCTTCCATTAAAAGAATCCAAAAATAGGTGTTTCACATATAATCTTGATTCCTTATCTGCCATAATCCTTCTGATTTATGATAAGTTATTTTCTGGCTTTATTCCCATCTTTCCATTTCCATTTAGAAAACTCTACAGATTTTACCTCTTTACAAAATGTATTTAGTCAGAATAAGTTTTTTGAACTTCATGGCAGAGAAGCAATAAAAACTGAATATAACGACTCTTTGAATTCGTAATTTCTATATTACATTTGTCATATAAAGAAACAGGCTAAGATAATGTGTTTGTTTGATGTGGGTATTTTGTTTTCAGTACAACTTAACAGTTTTTTATCCAAGACCCTTCCCACAATATTTCTAGTGTCACGGAGTTAGAGACATAAGGAATGTTTAAATTTAAGCAAGTGATGGAGAAGATATGAATTACCAATCTTTTGTGTGGGAAAATATGGAGAATAAAACGCAGATGGATGGATGGAGATAGATAGGTAGGTAGATAGATAGATAGATAGATAGATAGATAGATAGATAGATAGATAGATAGATAGATAGAGTATATGCAGTTTTTATATTTTATTGTTTCCACTGAAGGCAGGACGGACTCCTTTTTCCCATATAGGTCAGAGAACTAGGTATGGGTGAAGAACTCACAATTTTTCTTCCAGCATCTCTAGCCCCTTGAATCTGGCCCATTTATCCCAGACAGCCCTCACATTTAGTTCCAATCCAGTTGTTTCTCAGTGGTCCTGCTTTTAATTAAGACTGATAAGTGAGGTTAGGTGAAAGAAATACTGGCCATTCAGGCAGCCTGGCATTTTAGGCTCCCCAAAAGATTTCTACAGAAATTCTCCAGGTTTTATGTAGGACACTAGAAAAGGAGCAAAGAACCCTGGATACGTTAGGTGATGCAGAAAGTTTTGACAAAGCAGGATTAATTCTATCATGGTGATACAGATTATTGTAATGAGGAGGTAAGGGTTTCTGGTTCATGCTAGATAATCTGTAGATAAATATTAGGCCATTTTTTCAGAGCCGAGGAACAAACCCAAGGTCTTGGGCTTGCTATGCAAGCACTCTAATAGTGAACTAAATAACCAACCCCCATTTTTTATGGACATATTTTGAGAAAAGTAAGGAGGAATCAGAGGATTTAAGACTTACAGTAGTTCCTACCAATGTCTGATGCCATCTCATTGACATTCCTAGAATGTATTGAACTGATCTTGTTTGTGTTTTGGGCATATCATAGCATAGAAAGGGGTTTTTAGCATTGAACTCACTAGCCCAAAGACACCCCATTTAATGATTAGTTTGTAATCCTATCAGGAAAGA
>NW_004949223.1:741547-744818 GCF_000317375.1 Microtus ochrogaster | reverse complement strand
AAGATCAACCTCCTTAGCGATCAGGGAAATGCAAATCAAAACAACTTTGAGATATCATCTTACACCTGTCAGATTGGCTAAAATCAGAAATTCTTATCTTAATAGTGAAAGGTTTAGCTAAAACATACCCAGTGAATTGACAAAACCAAAACTTATTGTAAGACACAGTTTTTGCTAGGGGTTTCTGTCCTGCCCAGTCTTGCAGTCATTCAGCCCCAAAGAATCACACAGAGGTCTACATTAATTGTAAACTGATTGCCCTAGTAGCTCAGGCTTCTTATTAATTAATTCTTAATAACTTATATCAGACCATAATTCTTTTCTGTGTTAACTATGTGGCTTGGTACCTTTTTCGGTAAGGAAGTCACATCTTGCTTCCTCTGTGTCTGGATCACAACTGCAGACTGCAGAATCCTCTTCCCAGAATTCTCCTGTCCTCATTGTCCCATTTCTACCTCCTGTGTGGTCACCCCGCCTATACTTCCTGCCTGGCTACTGGCCAATCAGCATTTTGTTAAACCATAATTGACGGGGCACAGACCATTGTCCCACAGCACACAGCCATCAACAAAGAAAATTATCTAAATGTATTCCAAGCACAGAGGATAAGAACCATCCGGTCAGATTTCAGCGAAAAACTGAATCTGAAGCTGATTTGGTGATCAGAGCCCTTTGGTGCCAAGTATTCCTGGAAGACCAGTTAGCAGGTACCACTCACACTAACATCAGAGGATGAACCTGAAGATCTTAGTTTATCTAAACTGGAGAAAACACGACAGAGCATGCGATTCTGGTTTTCTTTCTGAGTCTGTTCTAAGATTCCCTGTGGAGAATCTCTAGGAAGGCAAGAGAACCCACCACTTGAGCTTCTATGCTAGGTGGGATGGTTTATGGAGAAAGAACACCAGAGAACTGGGTCAGTTATTGCTGGGCCAGGTGCAGAGTTCTTCAGTTCCCTCAAAGAAACAACTTCAAATTGCATAGTTGTTTTAGAATTCTTTAGATGATGGTAATTTTCAATAGTAAAGCAGCCTAACAGAAATAGATCTTATGCTGTAGCTTAAGATCTAGGCCACTGAGCAAACTGTCCCATTCTGCCCCTTAAAGTCCCATATTTCCCACTAGTAGACATCATCCTTGAAGAGTCATGACTCACAAAGTGGTCACTATTCAAAGCAAGCTTCCTCCTGCCTCCTCACTTGTGGAGATGAAGAACTTCCTTCCTTATGGCTTTTCATAAACTTATTTTTTTAAAGACAGGGCTTGTCTATGTAGTTTTGGAGCTATTGTGGAGCTCACACTGTACACACTGTAAACCAGGCTGTCCTTGAACTCAGAGATCTGCCTGCCTCTGCCTCCTTAGTGCTAGGATTAAAGGCATATGCCTCTACCACCCGACCTGAAATGTTCTTCAGCAATAGCAACTGAGCACTCTTTCCTTAATTACTTTCTGGCTAATTAATCTTCCAAGAGAAAGGCACAAGCCCTAAAATACCATGTATATACTCTTAATACTGATGAAAAAAAAACTCAAGACTTCAGACAATTGGGCCTTAACTTTAAAGACACTGGCTCCTATGAAAATGTGCTTTTCTATACACTATGGAAAATTCACTGGAACACAAGTCACCTTCTGTTTAGAAATAAGAGTATGCAGAGACACTGTACAGCGATCTATACTGTCTGCATTCCACTCTCCTCATCCAGAGCTTGCCACAAACTGTTCAAATCAGCTTTGAAAAGCCCTGTTCAGCATCAAGCCTCAGCAGACACATACAGACACTAGCAATTGTTTGTCAGGAGGCTAGGAGGCCAAATATTATGGGGAAAATCCCTAACATGTGGTCCTCCAGAGACCGAGGCATTCATCCTTTAGGGACTTTCATTGAAGGATGTGAGTGAGAGATATTCTGGGGAGTAGAGATAGAGTTTAGTGGTAGAGCGTGTGCATGCTCAGCACATGGGACTTTTTTATAAATGGACTATATATTAATCCATAATTTTAAATTATACATTACATATATATAGTATAAAATATTGACCTTAAATTTGTATCAATACACCAAAGTTCATACCAATGTAAAGTAGTCATCTCTATATAATATTCCCCTTTAAATGAAAACAAACATTTACAAACAATATTTGGGAATTTGGATGTTGTTCTCTAGACTACTTTTTGCTGATTCTTGGACTAAGTATTTTTAGGGTTCATGGAGCCATTTTAGGGTTCTTTGTCCATCAAACCATATTACCCTGGAAGGAATCCATGGGAGTCCATCCTCTGTGGAAACAAAAGCAGAACCTCTTTTCCACAGTAACATATACTTAGACTCAAATTTTGAACTCAAGATACTTTTATGTTGGTTTATCTTAGTAGCTTCCAGAATCAAATGTCTGCAGTCAAACAATTAAAAGAAAACACAATAATAAACATAATCCAGACTCTGTGTATATTCCATCTTTATATGATTTATTTTTCTTTACTACTTTAATCTATGACTGTTTGTACTCTTTATATTACTTTTACTGTTTCTTTAAAGACTTTGTTTTATTTTTAAAGCTATTTCCTTTTATAACTCTCTATAATTTGCATTAACACAACTTTGGAATGTGCAGTATGTTATGTTTGAGTAGGTAAAATATATGTCAGCTGTTATATATTCAGGTTTATCTCTTTACATTTGTAACCAGGAGTTTTACAAGGTCTCCCTTGATAAATTCTTATCTCCACCAATCTTCAATGAATCCCCAGCCTTTTGTGTTTTTATGGAAACAAGGCATGACATCTTTCCCATTGTAACATATTTTTTTGACTTCTACTTTGAAGTTAAGGCTTTTACAATTATATTGTTTGGTTTAATTTAGCAGTTTCTATAATTCAATGTCTCTCAATAGCTATTGTTCACTCCTCAACAATCAAAAAATTTAAAATTTGGGATACTAGAGAAGCTAAATAAGAAGGTGAACCCAAAGAAAAACATATAGTCATCCTCTGGATATTGGAAGTAGACAAAATTGCTGGGCAAAAATTGGGAACTTAGGGGTGGGGTGGGATGGGGAAAGGGGAGATGGGGAGAGAAAAGTGAGAAGGGGAGGATGGGGGAGCCTGGGGGAATGGGATGATTGGGATAAAGTAAGGATGGATATGGGAGCAGGGAAGTATATATCCTAATTAAGGGAGCCATCTTAGGGTTGGCAAGAGACTTGACTCTAGAGGGGTTCTCAGGTGTCCAGGGAGATGTTCCCAGTTAGTTCCTTGGGCAGCTGAGGA
>NW_004949223.1:740392-741338 GCF_000317375.1 Microtus ochrogaster | reverse complement strand
ACCAAGGCCAGCTGGACTGTGACTGTAAAAGCATGGGATAAAACCGGACTCTCTGAACATGGCGAACAATGAGGGCTGATGAGAAACCAAGGACAATGGCACTGGGTTTTGATCCTACTGCATGTACTGGCTTTGTGGGAGACTAGCATGTTTGGATGCTCACCTTCCTAGACCTGGATGGAGGGGGGAGGACCTTGGATTTCCTACATGGGCAGGGAACCCTGACTGCTCTTAGGACTGGAGAGGGAGGGGGAAATGAGGGGGAGGGTAAGAGGATGAGGGGAGGGGGAGGGAAATGGGAGGTAGGGAGGAGGCAGAAATTTTTTCAATAAATAAATAAATAAAAATAAAAAAATTAAAGTCAACAGGACACTACATAGGATCCAGACTCTGTGTATGTCCATCTATAGGTTGCTTGTATTTTTATATTATTTTATTCTCTTTTAAAATACTTTATTATTTATCAACTAGCTTTTCTTTTCTTTGTGTATACCCATCTTTTTTTTTAAGCCTACACATATTTTTTTTTACACACACTGTAACCTGTTCAGTGTTTTCTTTTCCCCTCAGGATGTGTCTTTTTTTAGCATATGGAGTATTCTCTGATTAAATGAGACAGGTCTAAAACTGATATGTCAGCCAATAGTCCAGCTCAGCTTAGCATATGGCCCTGGATGCAGGTTCTAGTTCACAGGTAATGGCCAATAGCTGTATCTTTGTATGCCACAGGGCCTACTTGAGAGAGACTGGTCATCAGGAAGCTATGTTTGATCTGTGTTCTGAACTTATTTTTAAAAGGACAATGGCACTGGGTTTTGATCCTACTTCTTGTTCTGGCTTTGTGGGAGCCCAGCCAGTTTGGATGTTCACCTTCCTAGACCAGGATGGAGGGGGGAGGACTTTGGACTTTCCACAGGGCAGGGAACCCTGACTGCTCTTCAGACTT
>NW_004949223.1:730476-739097 GCF_000317375.1 Microtus ochrogaster | reverse complement strand
TTTCCATCCATTTGCATGCAAAATTCGAGAAGTCATTGCTTTTTACCGCAGCGTAGTACTCTAATGTGTAGATGTTCCACACTTTCTTCATCCATTCTTCCATTGAAGGGCATCTAATAGCCAGAACCTGGAAACAACCTTAATCTGCATTCTTATACGGGACTTGTCTATCTTTACTCTCTAATGCCCATCCTCTTTTCTCTCCATCTGGCTGGCAACCCTGCCTATCTTTTTACCAATGCCCTCTGTCCAGAATTCCTGTTATATCTCCGCCAAACTATTGTCCATTTAGTATTTTTTATTAAATTAACAACACCGACAAATCTTCACAGAGTGTAAAGAGATATTTCACAACAGAAGACTATTTCTCCTTCTTTCAATATATCTTAGTTGTCTCTAAATATTTTAGTGGACTTGAGGCCATGTGGGCTTTGTCTTATCCAGGTTAGTATGTTAATTGGTATCATCCATGTACAGCTCATGTTTAGGCAGTCATTTGTTGGGATTTTATGAGTGGATCTTCTAAAATTTCTGGAAAACACAAAGTCACAACAAAGGACCTATTGCTCTTGTTCTTAGAATGATACCATGTCCTCTCCTGTAATGATCCCCAAGTTTAAGGTTTAGTAGTTGTATCAACTTTTCATGTTTATTGTCTGTGGCTTTCTGTACGGGTCTCTGTGTCTTTACTTCATCAGGATTGAGAGCTACACTCTTAGGTAGAAAAAAGAAGATTTTAGTATGGTTAGGAATTACACTGATTTAGCAAAGTAATGATTATAGGTTCTCTTCTAACCTCCATAAGTACAGTAGCCATGGGTAGTTACTAGGTTTACATTTCCAGCCATGGTTTACTCTTGTTGATTAGGTCTTAGGTCAGATTAGACAATTATTGTCTATCTGCATAATCTGCATGCCACTATTGCACCTTTAATGTTATTTTGTCATACTGATATTTCGTGTGGTTCATAGCTAAGTAAGACTCTTTGTGGCTTTGTTCCTTTGGAAATTTACATAGCACTAAATATATAAAAAATAGACTCTTGGTTTTTTAAAATTAATAGAAGAAAGAACAATTATTAGACTTTCCCTTTCCTGCACATTTTTTTGTATTTTATTTTTCATTGTAATTGAAAATACATTCCTCTCTTATACAATATATCCAGGTTACAGGTTCCCATTTCTCCTTGCAGCTCACCCTTGCCTATACCCTCCCTCAGATCTACTCTTCTTCTATTTCCTCTTCAGAAAAAGATCAGGCCTGTAAGAGTCAAACAGTCCAATTGCACAAAACCAGGCACACCAAGACAAGGCAAAAAGCCTTCATATAGAGCTACATGTGCACCATTTAATTTGGAGCTAGTAATGTCAGAATGTAAAAATTTGTATTTCTAGCTCTAGGTTACCTTATTCAATATCATTTTTGATTTTATCAAATTATCTAAAAATTCCTTTTTTAAAAACAACTGAGTATTCATAATTTCTTTTTCTGAGGTTCTCACATAATTCCATCATTTTCTGCATTATAAACTTTCACAAACAGCTTTTCTGTTTCTTTCAAATTTATGGACTATTTCTTCATTAAATGTTATTACATGCATATATTTATGCATATATACACTCATATATATCTTTCTCAACCTTTATAATGCTACATGTCTGTATGTTTTCATGGTTTATATTTGCTGGTGGATAACTGACAGGTGTGTTCTTCCATGGGGAGAACTATTTCCCCACTCTCAGCCTTTACTCATCCCATGTAGATTTTTGTGTAAGGTCGGGGCCTTATGGTCTCTTCTTGAATCATTTTTGAATGCCTACTATCATTTCCCTTGTTCAGTTCATGTTTAGGCAGTCATATTGGTAAGACTTATGGTGTAGCTTCTGACGTATTAGCAGACACAGTTACAGAGAAAACTCTGATCCTCTGCTCTTTACAATCTTAGGACTCTATGTTCTGCATCTTCTCTGAGCCTTAGATCTGGGACTTGTTTTGTAGTTGTGCCAGATATGACTGGGTTCCAGAATTCTGCCATTTGTTTTATTATTTTTTTTCTCATGAATTGTTGCAAAGAAAATTTTCCTTGGTGAGGGGTGAACTAAACTTATATGAGGGCTAATAATAAATATTTTATTAGATATTATCTTCTTTTATTAAAGTTATGGTTGTATATTTTCTACTTCATCCATATTATATAATTGTACCTGATGTACATTTATTATTGTTACTTTTGATAGGTAGTTCATAGTATTATTGCTCATGATTCTTTTACATCTATTTGTAGTAGTTATGCATATTTCCCTCTTTTGAATTGACCAACCCTATTCTTATTTAGAGTAGCACCTTTTACTATTTCCCCAATAAGATCACTTGTACCCTGGTATTCAGATCTCCACTGCATACTCACCTTTTTTCCTGGTTTCTATATTTAGTCTGGGGGAGACTCAGGGTGGATAGAACATGTGACATTTCTCTTTCTTGGTCTGGGTTACCTAACTCAATATGATTTTTCTATTTCCAACCATTTATGAGTAAAACATTTTCATTATCAAGTTGACAGTTGATGGATATCTAAGTGTTTCCATTTCCTATCTATTTTGAAAGAACAGCAATGTGAATGTCTGAGCAAGAATCTCTGCAGTGGGATGTCAGTTCTTTTGTGTATATGTCAAAAAATGGTATAGTTGGTCCCGGTAGCAGACATATTTTTAGCTTTTAGAGTATTCTACATGCTAATTTATGGATTGGCTTGATATTTGTACAAGAACCCTTTCTCAAAGAACCAGTTCTTTGCCTGACCAATACAAGAATCTCAACTATCACACAAAGCCCCTTACACTCTACAAATAAAAGACTTTAAGATAGAAAGTCGTTCTCATATTATTTATCTTGGATACTATCATGTAATTAAATATTGAGTATAACTATTGGCCATAAATTTAAAAGTAACACAAATAACTACATAAAATAAATTTTCAGCAGTAGCTTATATTACAGAATAGATTGTCTGTAATAAACAGTGATGGAATCTTTTACTTTTATTAAAGTATACATTTCAGAAAACCTTTCTGAAAAATAGTTCAATAATTATAATTTCTTGCATTACTATGTTAAAGTAGTTTATGATAGAGTTAGTTAATTGATCAAAATGGTCATTATTTTTGAGAGTGTCTTTTGTTTTTGAAACATTTCAATATTTCTTATCAGGCTTTAGGAATATTATGTATCACTTTGGAAAAACTATGCACCCAAGCATCCCTGTAGTCGATGCCAAGATGGAAAAGACCTCCACAGCCACCATGACTTTGTCTTTGGTGCTGTGGTAGACAGGGAGGAAGGTGACCCAGACACTGCAGAACACCAGCATGCTGAATGTCAGGAACTTGGCTTCATTGAATCTATCATGCAGGTTCCTGGCCAGGAAAGCCACAGTGAAGCTCCCTATGGCCAGGGTCCCTAAATATGCCAACACACAGTAGAAAGCAGTGACTGAGCCCTTGTTGCACAAAATGATGATGTGATCATGTTCAGAGTGTACATCTGCTTCAATATAGGAAGGCGAGGTTCCCAGCCAGAGTCCAAGGAGAATAAGCTGGATCAGGACACAGATGGGGATGACTGAGTTATAGATGCCTGAGACAAAGAGCCTTCTCATTGTTCTTCCTGGTGCCGTGGCTCTAAAGGCCAGAATTACAGTTATAGTTTTGGTCAAAACAGTGGAAAGAGCCAGAGTGAACACCAGAGAATATGTAATTTGTTGCAGTATGCAGAAGGCTGTGTTTGGCTGGCCAATGAAGAGAAATGGGCACAGGAAGCAGAGGAGGAGGGAGATGAGCAGGATGAAGCTGAGAGTCCGATTATTGGCCTTCACGATGGGAGAGTCTTGGTGCTTGAGAAAGATTCCAATAACTACAACTGTGCTGACAGACAAGCACAGAGCTGTGCAGGCCAGAGCCATGCCCAGAGAGTCATCAAAGGACAGGAATTTCACTGACTTTTGTAGGCAGTTGTTTCTCTCAGGGTTTGGATACTCTCGAATTGGGCAAGGGATACACTCCTTCTGATCTATGGGAGGAAAAGAACCAACATTTCAATTTCTAAAGTTATTACTCATTCCATATTTAAGTTTTGGAGAGCACCTTCCACTGATATTGTGTATAGTCTGTCACAATATGCTTTACTATAGTGCCAAGAAGGACACTAATGGACTAACTCTGTAGAAATTCCCTTTTACTGTCTGTCATGAATCCCTCATGATAAGCCTTGTGCAGACAAGTTTGTTACTGTTTGTCTTGGGCAATGAAATAATGATCTACTTATTCAGATAAAGTAAAATTGACATATAATCATATAAGAAATTCTAAAATTGTGCCACACTAGATTGATCAGACTACAGATGCTCAGTTGCATGCCAAAAAAAAAAATTGATTTTCTGCTACAACAAAGTTCAACTTAATCACCAGAGGGTAAATTCTTTCTTGGACAGAGACTCCCAGCTAGACCAGAGGTCATGTCAGGTACCAGAAATCTAGGCCTCAAAGACTATGAAACCAAAGTGGAAACAGAAACCAGAAACAAAACACCATTCAACAAAGAGAAATTCAAAATTCAAGGACTAGAATTAATTATCCCACAGTTAGATGCCTAAATGACAGTATTCAAATATAATCAACAACAACCAGAAAAATAGGATGCCACAAAAACTTACCTATCTCCATGGCAGAAAAACCTGAATATTCCAACATAGTTAAAGCAAAAGAAAATTACCTTAAAACAACTTTATTGGAGATGATAGAGGTCCTTAAAGAGGAAATGAAAAACTTCTTTGAGGAAGCTGAGGAAAAGTTCACCAAAGAATTAGACGACATTGACAAATCCCTTAAAAAATATCAAGAATAACAAGAAAAAACAAACAAAGAAGAAAACATTCATGACATGAAAATTGAAATTGAATCAATAAGGAACACAAACTGAGGGAATTCAGGAACTAGCCAATCCAGGGGAGCAAACATGAACTACAGACACAAGCAGTACCAACAGAATACAAAAGGTGCCAGGGGTTGAAGATGCAGTAGTAGAAATAATTTCATTGAGCAAAGAAAATGTTAAATCTAATAAAAACTCCTAATAATAAACATCCAGGTAATCTGTAACATGAAAAGACAAAATCTAAAAATAATCGGAAAAGGAGAAGAACCTCAGCATAAAAGTCCAGAAAATACACTTAACTAAATAATAGAAGAAAATTTCCTAACTTGCAAAACATGACTATAAATTTTTTTTTAATTTTTTTTTATTTTTTTTTTATTTTTTTTTCTTAATTTATTTATTTATAAATTTTTAAGAAACTTACAGAATGCCAAAGAGATTACATCAGAAAAACAAGTCCCCTGTCACATAAGAATCAAAACACTAAATGTCCAGAACAAAAAAAGCTTTTAAAAGCTGTAAGGCATAACAATAAAATAACATATAAAGATGGATCTATAAGAATTACACCACACTTCTTACTGAAGACTCTAAAAGCTAAAAGGGCATCAACAGAGAGATGTATTGTAGACTCTAGGACTTCAAAGATGTAAGCCCAGATTAATACACCCAGCAAATCTTTCAACAATCATAGATGGAGAAAACAAGTTGATAAATGTCAAAGTCAAATTTAAACACTGTTTATCAACAATTCCAACTTTATAAAAGGTACTACTAAAGAATAGAAACTTCAACAAAGGAAACTAAATACACCCATGAAAACATAATTAATAGATAATCTCACAAAAGCAAAATCCAAAGAAGGAAAACATACACATACAACCTGCCCATCTACACACACACACACACACACACACACACACACACACACACACCACACCACACCATACTACCACTGTCACCAACAACATAATAACAAGATATAACAAACACTGGTCATTTATATCTCTCAATGTCAATAAGATCAAGAAGATAATTAAAACACAGAATTGATAAAAAAAGAAAACAGGATCCATCCTCTGTTACATACAAGAAACCCACCTCAGCATCAAAGATAGACGTTACTGAAAAGGATTGGAAAAAGGTTTTCCAATCAAATGAATCTAATTACCAAGCTGGTATAACTTTCCTAATATGTAGCAAAATAGTCTTCAAAGCACAGTTAATCATATGAGAAGGAGAAGCTGGGCGGTGGTGGTGCACGTCTTTAATCCCAGCACTTGGGAGGCAGAGGCAGGCAGACCTCTATGAGTTCAATGCCAGCCTGGTCTACAAGAGCTAGTTCCAGGACAGGCTCCAAAGCCACAGAGAAAACCTGTCTCGAAAAAAAAAATCGAAAGAGGTGGAGAAGGACATTTCATACTTATTAAAGGAAAATCCAGGGGATAACATCTCAATTCTGAACATCTATGCCTCAAATGCAAGGACACCCACATTTGTGGATGAAACATTACTCAAGCTTAAATCACACATCAATGCCCACATGTTAATAGTGGGAAACTTTACCACCACACTCTAATCAATTGAGAGGTCATCCAAACTGAAACTAAACAGAAATAATGGAAATAACAGACATTACAACTCAAATGGACCTAATAGGTTTTTTTACAGAACATATTAATCAAACACAAAGGAATATTCTTTCTTCTCCGCATCTCTTAAAATCTTCTTCAAATTTAACCATATACTAAATTACAAAGCAAATCTCCACAATACAAAAAAAATTGAAATAACATATCATCTATCAGACCACCATGGAATCAAGTTGGGTTTAAACATAACAACAAAAACAACAGAAAGCTTACAGACTCATGGAAACTGAACACCTATCTAAAGAATGATTCATGGGTCAAGGAAAATTAAAGAAATAAAAGACTTCCTAAAATTTAATGAGAATTAATATACAACAGAGTCAAATTTGTGGGGCATAATAAAAGATGTGCTAAGAGGAAAATTCATAGCACCAAGTACCTGCATAAAGAAACTGTAGAATTCTCATAGAGAGACTTAGCAACACATTTGAAAACTGGAGAAGAAAAATAGGAATAGATTTCAGGGAATAAACAAACTGAGGGTTAGATTCAATAAAATAGAAACAAAATAATAAAAAGAATAAGTGAGCTGGTTTGTTGGGAAAATCAACATCATAGACCATCCATTATTCAAACTAACTAAAAGGCAACAAAATAATATCCAAATTAAAAAACACCAGAAACCAAATGGAGAACATAACAACAGACAATGAAGAAATCCAGCGAATCATTAGATCATATTACAAAAATTTTACACCACAAAATTGGAAAATCTAAAATAAATGGAAATTTTTCTAGATAGGTACCACATACCAAAATTAAATCAAGACAGATAAACAATCCAAATAGACTTATATCCCCCAAGGAAATAGAACCTATCATTAAAAGTCTCCTGACCAACAAAAGCTTAGTTTTATTGCTATGTTCCACCAGGCCTCAAAGAGAAGCTAATACCAATACTCTTAACATTTCTCCACAAAATAAAAAAAGTAGGAACATTGCCAAAAATACATTTTATGAGGCTACAGTCATCCTGATACAAAAAACACACAAAGACTCAAAAATAGATTTACAAGCTAACTTCCTTCATGAAAATTGATGCAAAAAATCTCAATAAAATACTTGCAAAGTAAATCCAACATTATCATAAAGATCATACACCATGGTCAAGTAGGCTTCATCCCAGAGATGCAGGGATGGTTCAACATGCAAAAAATCTGCCAATGTAATCCACCATGTAATCAAACTGAATAAAAAATACTAAAGATGATCTCACCAGTTGCTGAAAAAGCCTGTGAGAAAATTTAAGTCCCTTCATAATCAAAGTCTTTATGAGATCAGAGATAAAAGGAAAAAGCCTAAATATAGAAAAGGCAATATATAGCAAGCCAATAACCAATATCAAATTAGATGGAAATTCAAAGTTATTCCACAAAAATCAGGGACAAGACTGTCCACTTTCTTCCTGTGTATTTGATATGGAACTTGATGTTCTAGATAGAGCATCAAGAAAACTAAAGGAGATCAAAGGAATAATAATTGGAAAGTAAGAAGTCAAAGTATTTCTATTTGCTGATGATATGATAGTATAATAAGGGATCCCAAAAATTCTACCATGATGCTTCTATAGATGATAAACATCTTTCAGCAAAGTGACTGTATACAAAATTAAGTAAAAAAAAAAAACCAAGTAATCTCCCTCTATACAAATGATAAAGAGACTGAGGAAGAAATCAGAGAAACAATACTCTTAAAAATAGCCACAAGTAATATAAACTATCTTGGAGGTAACTAACCAAAAAAATTAAAACCTGTACAACAAAAACTTCAAGTCTTTAAAGAAAGAAAATTAAGAATATATTAGAAGATGAAAAGATCACCCATGCTCATGAATCAGCAAGGTTAACATAGTAAAAATATCTGTCATACAAAGAGCAGTTACAGATTCAGTGCAATCCTCTTTAAAATTGCACAAAAATTCTTTTTCTTAAAGTTTATTTTTTTTATTTTATTGAGAAAAGGAAAAAAAAAACAAGTTTCCACCTCCTCCCAGCCTCCCATTTCGCTCCCCCTCCTCCCACCCTTCCCCCCCTCCTCCC
>NW_004949223.1:684119-717094 GCF_000317375.1 Microtus ochrogaster | reverse complement strand
AGAAAGAGGGCTGTGGGGCCGAAGTGGGGAGGGTTCTGGATGGAAGCTGGGTGGGCTAGGAAGACAGAGGCAGTATGAACGGAGTAGAAGCCCTGCAGAGAGCCCAAGAAGGCTAAGGGGCCACGGAACCTCTGAGCTCCCTGTCCCAGGCTGGCGCCACGGGGCCAGAAACTCACCCCAAGGCTAGGTCTCCTGGCGCTGAGATCAGGTCTCTGTGCTGGATGGGCAGGTCGCAAACAAGGCGCCTACCCTGCTTGTTGCAGGCAGGCTATAGAAACAAAGGAACTCCCTCTTGCTTAGGTGCCCCGAGGATTTGGACCCAGTGTCCAGACAGGCTGGGCTGGTTGATGTTATGTGCCTAAAGAGGGCAGTGGGGCCGAAGTTGGGAGGGTTCTGCCCAAGAAGGTTGGGGGGCCAAGGAACCTCTGAGCTCCCCGTCCCAGGCTGGCGCCATGGGGGCCAGAAACTCATTCCAAGGCTAGGACTCCTGGTGCCGAGAGATCAGGCCTCTGTGCTCCATTTTAAATGTTTTAATAACTTAGGACTTTTCATGACAATGAGACATGTCTGCTCCTGGTGGCACCAATCTACTTCAAGAGGAAGATGGGCATCGAAGAGGATTCTTAAAGAGTTTGATAGCCATTTGGGCAAGAAATTGCTCTTGCCTGGACTGTTGCATAAAATGGACACAGAGAACCCGCAGAGAGAGGACTGCTGCACTTGCCTAAAGGTGAGACGGTCTTTTGGGGCTCATGACTCATGAAAGAGTCTGCAAGACATTCTGCAGGACACAGCAGACAGTAACTGAACTGTCTTTGAAATTTCCTGCTTCATGGAAATGTCTGCTGGATACTATGGGCCTGAAGGCTGAAGATGGATGCCCCAACGATACAGAGGAACTTTGGGTGACTGTACAGGCAGCTGGATGTCTCTGTCATTTCTAGAGCTTTGGATTTCTTGTTTGCTTAGGTAATATTATATCCTTCTGGAGTCTTTGATGGAGTTGAAGAATGGTTAGTTATAGTTATAGTTTTCCTTGGTTATGATAAAAGATAAAGTAGATATAAATATTGTAACTGTAATTCTTACTTGATATCTGTTTTGTTATATGTAATCTTACTATGTTAAAATGAAAGCCTTTCTTTTTTGTTTAAACAGAAAAAGAGGAAATGATGCGGGAGAGTCTTCTGGCTTGTGTTAATTTCATTGGTTAAATAAAGAAACTGCCCTGGCCCTTTAATAGGACATAAAATTAGGTAGGCGGAGTAAACAGAACAGAATGCTGGGAGAAAGAAGCTGAGTCAAGGAGTCACCATGATTCTCCTACTGGATACAGACACAGGTTAAGATCTTCCCTGGTAAGACACCTCGTGGTGTCACAGGGATATTAGAAATGGGTTAGATCGATATGTAAGAGCTAGCCAAGAAGAGGCTGGAACTAATGGGCCAGGCAGTGTTTAAAAGAATACAGTTTCCGTGTAATTATTTTGGGGCATAAGCTAGCCATGTGGGCGGCTGGGTGCCAGGGACGCAGCCCCGCTGCTCCTATTACAACACTTCTGTGAATTGATTTATATCTTTCATGTCATGGCCAGGATAAAAAATTTTAGTTCTCCATGTGCCTCACACTTACTACATTGTTCTTTTAGTTTTTATTTCCTTATTCTTAATTCATAATTTAGAGTTCTTTTGGTCATTCTCACACCCACCCACATACATATATATATATATATATATATATATATATATATATATATATGATTTATTTTGATAATATTCACCTCCATTGTCTTTTCCTATTTACTTAAAAATTCAGTTGATAAACTTTTGTGCAACTAGTATGTCGTCATATGCTCACGTCTTTTTGGTGACCCACTGAATTTTAAAAGATTGTTTATATGAAAATGATTCAGGCATGATTTACTGGAGTATGACAAATATATCAATGACTGTTTGACTGAAGAAAATGGTGCCTTCTTTACATGGAGCCATCTGAGGTCAATTCTTTCTCAATGAAGTATAAGTCCTTTTAAGCCCCTCTTCTATCCAGAAGAGAATATTTAAAACTTGAATTTTGCACAGTAATTTTGTGACTATTGGTTTAACATTCATATTTGTATTAACTGTCTCATATCCAGAACACAGTATTTATATTTACTCCACCCAAATCCTTTTGCTCTTATATGATTTCTGATGTCTCTCTTGCAATGTTCCCTGGTCTTTAGAGGTAATATAAATATAAATAGAAATGAGCTCCCAGGCTATTCTCTTTCTTTCTTTCTTCCTTTTTTTTTGAAAAAAAAGAGGAGGATGTTGATTCCTCCCACTCCTGCCCAGACCACCAAAGCCGCAGGATGTGATCTGCCCCACTGAAAAAAGGTACTGAGCCACATGGCTAACATAGATCATAAAAATGGGTTAATCAAGGTGTGAGAGTTAGCCAGTGAAAGGCTAGAGCTAATGGGCCAATCAGCTTTATAAATTTATAGAGATCTATGTGTATTTTTCTTTGAGGCTAAACAGTTGTGGGTACCAGGCAAGACAGAAGAACAACAAACAAGCTGCCCCACCTCATGATACAGTTTTCCCTTACATTTTATATCTATATTGGAATTTATTTGGAGAAGAAAATTTTTATGTCTAAAATATTTTACTTTTAATACATTTATTAATGATTTAAGAATACCTTACAGTGCCATTTGACCAAGTTCAGCTCACCACCCTTTACATGTTTCATTTCCTACAGACTTCTTCGGCTTTTTTCTCTTCTTTTTTTTTATACTCACACAGTTCAATCTATAATTCCCATAGAATCCTGAGTGTTGAGCATAGTATGCAATATAGTTGAACTATCAGGAGTTGCACATTCTTGAAATAAACTTTATTCCCTTTTTCTAAGCATTTTTTAGATGATAGGAGCTTGTGAGCAAGGCATGGGTCTCTACGTCCCCTTACAATTTTTCCCTAAAAGTTTGAGCTTGCTTATGTCTGATACATGCTATCCTAGTTCCTTGAGTTCATATGGGCAACTGTCATGGTGTATAGAAAGCACTATTTTCTTATAGTCATTTGTGACTATCTGACTAGGGGTAGTGCAGTAGTTGATTGTTAAGTTTCCATGTGTTTGTAGGCTTTCTGGGAGTGCTAATGTTGAATTCTAACTTTACTCCACGGTGGTCTGATAAGACACATTGGATTACTCCAATTATTTTTTGCATTTGTGGATGTTTGCTTTGTTACTGAGTATCTGTTCAATTTTAGAGAAGGTTCCATAAAATGCTGAGAAGGTTATTCCTTCTTCTTTGGGTGGAATGTCTGATAAGGCCATTTGATCATGACATCTGTTAGCTCTCTCATTTCTCTGTTAAGTTTCTGTCTGTTTGACCTGTCCATTGTCAAGAGTGGAGTGTTGAAATGTACTATTGATATGTGGGGTTTGATGTGTGATTTAAGTTTTAGTAATGCTTCTTTTACATATGTGGATACTCTTGTATTAAGGGCATAGATATTCAGGATTGAGACTTCATTTTGATGAATTGTTGCTGTTATGAATAATAAGTGTCCTCAATCTCTTCTGTTTGATTTTAGTTTGAAATCAGTTTTGTGAGATATTAATATAGCCACAAGCACTTGTTTCTAAGAACCATTTGATTGGAAAAGCATTTCCCAACCCTTTACTCTGAGGCAGTGCCTATCTTTGAGGTGGAGGTGTATTTCTTGTTAACGGCAGAACATAGGATCCTGTTTTCATATCCATTTTATTAGCCCGTGTCTTTTTATAGGTGAATTCAGACCATTGATATTAAGTGATATTGATAACTAGTGGTTTTTAACTTTGGTTATCTTTCAGTAGTAGTGTTTGTGTGTTTTGATTCTTTGGGTTATATTGGTGGGGGTTACCAGCTGTATGTGTTATTGTGGGTGTAGTTAACTTTCTTGGGTGGAGATTTTCCTTCTAGTACTTTTTGTAAGGCTGGGTTTGTGTATACGTACTGTTTAAATCTGCTTTTTTGTCATGGAATATCTTGTTTTCTCCATCGATGGTGAAAGAAAGCTTTGCTGGTTATAGTAGTCTGAACTTGCATCCATGTCTCTTATTGTCTGCAGCACATCTATCCAAGACCTGCTGGCTTTCATGGTTTCCATAGAGAAGTCAGGTGTAATTCTGATTGGTTTACCTTTATAGATTACTTGACCTTTTTCCTTTGTAGCTCTTAATATTCTTTCTTTATTCTATATGTTTAGTGTTTTGGTTATTATGTGGTGAGGGGATTTTTTTTTGATCCAGTCTATTTAGCGTTCTGTAAGCTTCTTGTATTTTCATAGGAATATCCTTCTTTAGGTTTGGAAAGTTTTTTTCTATAAGTTTGTTGAATATATTTTCTGTGTCTTTGAGCTGGAGTTTTTTCCTTCTTCTACACCTATTATTCTGAGGTTTGGTCTTTTCATGGTGTCCCAGATTTCCTGAATGTTTTGTGTTAAGAATTTGTTGGATTTAGTGTTTTCTTTGACCAAAGAGTCTATTTACTCAATAGTATCATCAGCTCCTGAGATTCTTTCTTCTATATCTTGTATTTTGTTGGTTAAACTTGTCTCTGTCATTCCTACTCATTTTTCTAGATTTTCTATTTCCAGAGTTCCCTCAGTTTGTGTTTTCTTTATTACCTCTATTTCAGTCTTCAAGTCTTGAACTGTTTCCTTCACCTGTCTGATTGCTTTTTCTTCAGTTTCTTTGAGGGATTTATTAATTTCTTCCAGTTTTTAGTTTGTCTTCTTCCATTTCTTTTCTTTCTTTCATTTTTTTTTTGATTTTTGAGACAGGGTTTCTCTTTAGTTTTGGTGCCTGTCCTGGAACTAGCTCTTGTAGACTAGGCTGACCTCAAATTCACAGAGATCCTCCTACCTCAGCCTCCCTAGTGCTGGGATTAAAGGCATGTGCCACCACCGCCTGGCCTCCTCCATTTCTTTAAGGAAGGTTTTCACTTTAAAGGTCTCTATCATTTTCATAAAGTTATATTAAAGTCATTTTCTTCTACATCTTCTGGTTTAGGATAATCAAGTCTTCCTGTTGTGTGTCCTCTGGTTTCTGTTGTTACTCTGTTGTTTTTTAGGATGTTCAAAGAATTCTTGCATTGGTGCCTACCCATCTCTTTCTTCAATGAGGCCTATACTGTCTTGGCTTCTTGGACCAATCCTTGCTGTGGCTGTCTCTTAGGTCCACTCAGTATTGTAGCAGACTCTTAGGTATACTCAGTATTGGCATAGGCTGTGTAGTAGGGTTCTAAGGAGCTCACAGGGAAAAGCAGGTTGGGGGCGGGGTGGTTTGAGTGCTAGCAGGAAAGCTCCCTACTGTCAGCTAGAAATGAGGAGGGAGCTTGGGAGGGGCCCCTGGTTTTTATCCCACGTAGAGGTCCTAGGGCAAGGGGCATCCAGGGATACAGGGCCACTGCTGACTCATGTCTTAGGACCACTCTGTATTGGCTGAGGCTGTCGCAGGGTTCCACAGAGCTTGCCTTCAAGTTCATCTTCACCAACTTTCCGTCCTTCACTGCTAAGCTTGAATGTCCTGAACCTCGCTCTGTATATCAGACCAGGCTGGCCTCAAATTCAGAGATCTTCCATCTTCTTCCTTCTCAGTGTGTGCCCCACCATACTGGCTCTAAGCTATTCCTTAGCTCCTTTTTTACAAGTTGGAACCTTAGGTACATGAAATCTTGCCTGAGGCTACCACTCCCTTTATTCTATTTCTTAATCTGTTTATCTCCTTGAACACAGAATTTTGTCAGAGGCCATAGAAATATACAGCCTATTGCAATTGATAATTTAGATGTCAACCTAACAGAGGAGTGATTTTTGATGGAGGGTGATCCTATCCAGGCAAGTCCTACAGGATCATTGACTCTGGAACTGTTGTTCACTTTTGCTAAAGCAGCTTGATGTCTCCCCAATATCTGCACTGTAATGTGTTCTCAGCTCTTAGTTGGAGTGTATTAGTAGCTTGAGGGTTCCAGTGGATGGGTTTGGGTTTTGGAGTGCCTAGATGCAGGAAACTCCATGCTGGCTGGCTAGAAAACAAAGGGTGTTGGCGAAGGTCCCCTGGGTTTTGTCCCACTAGGGAGGTCTTATCGAGAGTGGGGCATCTGTCTGTGTGGCTGTTCACTCACCTCTTAAGTTTTCTCAGTCTTTGAGTAAGCTGTGTTTCAGAGTTCCACTGAGATTGCAGGCAAATAGGCAGGTTTGGGAATGGGGAGCAGCTAGTAGCTTGGATGGCTTCTGGATGGGTTAGGGGTGTGCCTAGCCACAGGAAACTTCCTGCTGGCTGGCTAGAAAATCCAAGGGAGTTGGGGAAGGGGCTCTGGGTTTTGTTCTGATGGGGCGGTCCTAGAGAGTGGGGCATTTCACCACGTTCACTCACCTCTTAGGTCCCCTCAGTATTGGAGCAAGCTGTGTTACAGAGTTCCACTGAGATTGCAGGCAAATAGGCGGGTTTGGGACTGGGGTGTAGCTAGTAGTTTGGATGACTCCTCGATGGGTGGGGGGTACCTAGACAGAGGAAACTCCCTCCTGGCTGGCTAGAAAACCAAGGGAGTTGGGGCTCCAGTTTTGATTTATAAAGCCATAGGCAGTCATCCCTAAGGCCCTAGGTTCTTCATAAACTTTATTCATCATAGCCAAGTTCTTTTCTGTTTCAGTATGATTCTTTTGCCAAATCTTATAATCAGGTAAAAATCCCAATTTCTGCATTTTCCCCAAATTTCTCCAATTGTTTTATCAGTCAAGTTTTTTTTCCCATAACTTGCTTTACAATTTCAATGCCTGCCCGCTCTATCAGATCAGGAAGACTCATATTAACATGCAGCACATCCATATTTTCAGAAGCCATTGGTGTGGAAGGAGAAAAAGAACATGAAGAACAAGTACACTAGTAGAATTGCTATAATAAGAATCATCTGTAACATTGCCAAATGTGTATGCAGATGCTATAGAAGCAGCACTCGGCACACTTTGGTGCTTTCTCCTTGACCCTCAAGAAACATGCTCAGCTCATTTAGCTGCCGCTGGGTTCCCTGGAGGGAATTGCTTCCTGCATCTCAGGAAACACATGTGGATGGGGGTTATATTTTGCCATCTCTGGCAAAAAAAGTGAAAATGCAAGAGCAACCAGCAGAATCATTATCTCCCAGGTTCTTGTCTTTCTTTTCTCCAGAAGTTAAGAGTAGATCAGTTATTAGAAGAGAAATGACTTTATATCAATCTTTAAAACAAGTAATAAAGTTCTTTTAGCTTAAAAAATTGAAATGAAAAGGGGGACATAGCAACAGACACTGAGGAAATCTAGAGACTCATTAGGTCATCCTTCAAAAACCTGTACTCCACAAAATTGGAAAGTCTGAAAGAAACCAGGTAAATAACTTAACTAGATTTATAACCCCTAAGGAAATAGAGGCAGTTATTAAAAGTTTTCCAACCAAACAAGTTTGGGGCCAGATGGTTACAACATGGAAATCTACCAGAATTTTAATTAATACCTTATACCAATACTTCTCAAATATTTCCATACAATATTAACAGAGGAGCATTGTCAATTTCTTTTTATGAGGCTACAGTCAAGCTGATATGTAAACCATACAAAGATGCAATGAAGGAAAAGAATTACAGACCAAGCTTCCTCATGAACATTGATGTAAAAATACTCAGTAAAATACTAGAAAACAGAATCCATCAAAAAAATCATCAACCGTGATCAAGTAGGTTTCATTTCAGAGATGCAGGGATGGTTCACCGTACAAAAATCTGTCAATGTAACCCACCATTTAAACAAACTGAATGAAAGAAATAACATGGTCATCTCACTAGATGTTGAAAAAACCTTTGACACAATCCAACACTCCTTTATGATAAAGGTCTTAGAGTGATCAGGGATATAAGAAACATACCTAAACATAATAAAGGCATTACACAGCAAGTTGACAAAGTAAATGGAGAGAAACTCAAAGCAATTCCACTAAAATCAGCAACAAGATAAGGAAATCTACTTTTTCCATATCTATTCAATATAGTACTAGAAGTTCTAGCTAGATCAGTAAGACAGCAAAAGGAGATTGAGGGGACACAAATTGGAAAGAAAGATGTCACTTTCACTATTTGCAGATGACAAGGTAATATGTATAAGAGACACCAAAAATTCTACCAGGTAACACCTACAACTGATAAACAACTTCAGCAATGAGTGGTGGTGGTGGTGGTGGTGGATGCCGGATTAACTAAAAAAAACCAACTGCTGGGCTGGAGAGATGGATCAGTGGTTAAGAGCATTGCCTACTCTTCCAAAGGTCCTGAGTTCAATTCCCAGCAACCACATGGTCACTCACAACCATCTGTAATAAGGTCTGGTGCCCTCTTCTGGCCTGCAGACATACACACAGACAGAATATTGTATACATAATAAATAAATAAATATTTAAAAAAAACTATTGCCTTTCTTTATACAAATGATAAATGGGTTAGAAAAGAAATCAAAAAACATCAACCTTTACCCTAGCCACAAATAACATAAAATATCTTGGGCTTAACCCTAAGCAAATCTGTATGATAAGAACTTTTGGTCTCTGGCCAAAAGAAAAATTAAGAAGATATCAGAAAATAAAAACGATGTCCCATGTTTTAGAATAGGTAGAATCAACAGAAGAAAAATGGCCATCCCATAAAAAACAATCTATAGATTCAATGCAATCACCATCACAATCCCATGACAAATCTTCAAAGACCTTGAAAGAAACAAACTCAATTTCATAGGAAAAAAACAAAATACCAAGTATAGTCAAAACACTCCTGAACAACGTGGGAACCTCTAGAGGCATCACCATCCCTGATGTCAAGCTCTGCCACAGAACTATAGTAATAAAAACAACTTGGTATTGACATAAAAACAGACACATGGGTCAATGAAATTGAATTATGACACCAAAATTAATCCACATACTTATGAACACTTGATTTTTGCCAAAGGAACCAAAATTGTATAATGAATAAAAAAGGCGTCTTCAATACATTGTGCTGGCATAAATGGATATTGACATGTAGAAGAAATCAAATAGATCTATATCTAATAGAATGCATAAAACTCAAGTCCAAGAGGATCAAAGACTGCAACATAAATCCAGGTACAGTGAACCTTGTAGAAGAGAAAGTGGGAAGTAGCCTTGAATACACTGGCACAGAGGATCACTTCCTAAATATAACCTCAGTAGCACAACACTGAGAGCAACAACAATAAATGGAACCTTCTGAAACTGAGACACTTCGGTGAAACAAAAGATGTAGTAAATAAGACAAAATAGGAGCCCACTGAATGGAAAAAGATCTTCGTCAACTCCACATCTGACAGAGGGCTGAAATCAAAACATGTAAAAAAATTCAAGGAACTTTACACCAAAATACCAAATAATCCTATTAAAAATTGGCCTCTAGACATACCTGCAGCTTGATTTTATGGAGGCATTTTCTCAAATGAGATTTTCTTTTCTCTGATGGCTCTGGCTTGTGAAAAGTTGAGATAAAAACTAGCCAGTACAGTGCCTCTATTTGACTCTTAGTTTATCAAATTAGGTCGAATTCTCTTTCTTTGGGTTTATTAGTCTAAAGTTTGTCAAGATCCTTAATCTTTTCAAAGAATTAATCTAAGTTTATGTCTATCATTGCTATATTGAAGTGAGTGTCTTGAAGGCAGCAAAAATCCTAATTGAATTTATTATCAAATAATCTTTACCACTTTGTTGTAGAATTGAATCTATTACCAGTGAGTTATTACTGAAAGATATTTATAAATTCCCATTATTTTGTTGTTTTGTGGTATTTCTTTCAACTTTTTATAATTGATTAATATTGGTTACCTTTTATTTCTTTATTTAACTTTGAGCATTTAATCTTATTTTAAAAAGAAATATGATGCTCAGTCCCAAAAACATATATACTGGTAGCATTTTACAAACCAAACAGGTTATATTTAAAAATAGATGTATGTATAAAACATGAAATAACAGTTTAAAAAAGCCATGCGTTCCTATTGCTTATAATCCCAACTCCACTGGCCACCAGTTTACCCAGGAGATCTCTTTTACTTCCTCTTTCCAGGGATCCATGAAACCCTGTCTCTACATATGTGTAACAGTTGTGTAGCTTAATCTACTTGTGGGACTCCTAGGGGTGGAATCTGGGCCTGTCCCTATTGGCTATCTTCCAGGAACTTATTCCTCATTCTGAGCTGCCTTGTCCAGCCTTAATGCTTGGGGAGGAACTCAGTCTGACCTCAATATGCCATGCTTTGTTGACACCCATGGGAGGCCTGCCTCTTTCTGAACAGAAGTATATACTCCTATATATAAGTTTCTCCATCTTATCATATTATTGTTTCTGTTTTCAGGGCTGATCATTTGGTGTTGGATAACTAACTCATTATTGTGCTCCCCCCTGGGAAAGATTATTTCTTCCACTCTCAGCCATGTAGATTTTTGTGTAAGGTTAAAGCCTGATGGTCTCTTCCTAGTCCAGTTCAGCATCTGTGTTATCATTTCCCTTATTCAGTTAATGTTCATGCAGTCATATTGGTAACTCTTATGGGTGTTGCTTCTGGCATTATTAGGAGACAGAGTTTCAGTGTAAACTCCAATCCTCTGCCTTTTACAATCTTTTAGCTCCATGTTGTGCATGTCTGTGAGTCATAAATGTTATCACATAAAGCCCTGCTATACTCCAAAACTAAAAGATTTAGAGGAAAATCATTTAGTTAATGTGTTATTTATCTAGGTTATTATCATATAATGTATATTGAATATTTATAACGGCTACAAGTTAATAAGCGACATGTATGACTTAATAACATGCATTTTTCAGTAGTAGTGGCTATTCTGAAATAGATTGTCTCTGTGTAAGATACAGCAAGGGACTCTTTCATTTTTGTTTAAACAACATTTCAGAAAAACACACTGAGAAGTAGGTAATAATTTCACCTGATTATCCTAAGATTTTATGAGCGAGACTTATTTAATTCATCAAAATGATCAGTTTTTCCTAGATTGTGTTTTGTTCTTAAAACTTTTCAAAGAGTTCTTATCAGATCTTAGAAGTATTATGTAGCACTTTGGAAAAAAGATGCACCCTAGCAGCCCTGCAGTGGATACCAAGATGGAGAAGACTTCTACAGCCACCATGGTCCTGTCCTTGGTGCTGTGGTAGACAGGGAGGAAGGTGACCCAGACACTGCAGAACACCAGCATGCTGAATGTCAGAAATTTGGCTTCATTGAAGGTATCAGGCAGGTTCCTAGCCAGAAAAGCAACAGAGAAGCTCACTAGGGCCAGGATCCCCAAGTATGCCAACACACAATAGAAAGCAGTGACTGAACCCTTGTTGCACAAAATGATGATGTGACCATGTTCAGAGTATGCATCCACTTCAATATATGGAGGCGAGATTCCCAGCCAGATTGCAAGGAGAATAAGCTGGATCAGGATACAGATGGGGATGACAGAATTATAGAAGCCTGAGACAAAGAGCCTTCTCATTGTTTTTCCTGGTGCCGTGGCTCTAAAGGCCAGAATTACAGTTATAGTTTTTGTCAAAACAGTGGAAAGAGCCAGAGTGAACACCAGAGCAAATGTAATTTGTTGCAATATGCAGGAGGCCGTGTTTGGCTGGCCAACGAAGAGAAATGGGCACAGGAAGCAGAGGAGGAGGGAGATGAGCAGGATGAAGCTGAGAGTCCGATTATTGGCCTTCACGATGGGTGAGTCTTGGTGCTTGAGAAAGATTCCAAAAACTACAACTGTGCTGACAGACAAGCACAGAGCTGTGCAGGCCAGAGCCATGCCCAGAGAGTCATCAAAGGACAGGAATGTCACTGACTTGGGCAAGCAGCTGTTTCTCTCAGGGTTTGGGTACTCTTGAATTGGGCAAGGGATACACTCCTGCTGATCTATAGGAGGAAATGAACCCACATATCAGCTTCTACAATTATTTACTCATTTTTCATTCATGCCACAAAGAATGCCTTCCACTGTTGTTTGTAGCCTTGCACATTCTGCTTTACTCCAGTGCCAAGAAGGACAATAACTATTTAAAAAGCCCATTTCTACTATTTGTCATGTCTACCTCAAAATAAGCCATGTCCTGTCAAATTTATTACTATTTTTCAAGGGCAATGAGAGTAAAATAGTAATCTCCTTATTTAGATGAAGTAAAACTGTCAAACAATCCTTTAAATAATTCTAAAATTGAGCCACACCAGCTTGTTCAAACTGTTAGTGCACAGGTTCAGGCCAAACCAGTCAGAAGAACACAAACCCCCTTCTGCAAGTAGAAACTAACCGCCAGAGATCACACCAGCCACCAGAAATCTAGGGCATAAAGAAAACCAAAGAGGAAACAAAAAATAAAAAAATACCCACCCAAGAAAGACAAACTCAGAAATCAGTAACTAGTGCTAATCATCCCAAACCCAGATGCCTAAATGTCCATGTAAAAATAAAATCAATGACAGCCAGGGCAATATGGCACCACCACAGCCCATCTGCTTTATGACAGCAAACATGAGTATTCCAACACAGACAAAGCACAATAAAATGAACTTGAAGCAACTTCAATGAGGATGATATATATCCTTAAAGAGAAAATGAAAAACTTCCTTAAAAAATCAAGAAAAAGCTAACCAAAGAATTATAGAAAATCAACTACTGCATAAAAAATGCCAAGAAAAGATGAGAAAAAGAAACAATTGAAGGAAATCATTCATGACATAAAAATCAAAATAGAAGCAATAAAGAAAACATAATGTGATGGAATTCAGGAAATGAAAAATGGGTTCATGAACATGAACTACAGATGCAAGCATCACCCACAGAATAAAAGAGATGGAAGAGAGAATCTCAAGCACTGAAGATTCTCAAGCATAGAAGAAAATTTCAAATCAAACAAATTCTTAACAGAAATATCAGGAAATCTGGGACACCATGAAAAGACCAAAACTAAAAACAGTAGTACTAGAAAAAGGAGAAAAATCTGAGCATAAAAACCTAGAAAATAATTCAACCAAATCATAGTAGAAAATTTCCGTAACTTGAAGAAGGATATACCTATGAAGGTACAAGAACATGGGATATACTCACTCATATTTGGTTTCTAGCCATAAATAAAGGAGATTGAGCCTATAATTAGCCATCTAGAGAAGCCAAATAAGAAGGTGAACCCAAAGAAAAACATATAGTTATCCTCCTGGATATTGGAAGTAGACAAGATTGCCAGGCAAAATTTGGAAACTTGGGGGTGGGAGTAGAATGGGGGTAAGGGGAGATGGGGGAGAAAAATGAGAAGGGGAGGATGGGGAGAGCTTGGCGGATTGGGATGGTTGGGATGGAGGAAGGATGGATATGGGAGCAGGGAAGTATATATCCTAATTAAGGGAGCCATTTTAGGTTTGGAAAGAGACCTGACTCTAGTGGGGTTCCCAGGTGTCCAGGGAGATATCCCCAGCTAGGTCCTTGGGCAGCTGAGGAGAGGGAGCCTGAAATAGCCTGATCCTATAGCCATACTGATGAATATCTTGCATATCACCATAGAACCTTCATCTGGTGATGGATGGAGATAGAGACAGAGACCCACATTGGAGCACTGGACTTAGCTCCCAAGGCCAAATGTGGAGCAGAAGGAGCAAGAACATGAGCAAGGAAGTCAGGACCGTGAAGAGTGCTCCCACCCAGTGAGACAGTGGGGTTGATCTATTGGGAGCTCACCAAGGCCAGCTGGACTGTGACTGGATGAGCATAGGATCAAACCGGACTCTCTGAATGTGCTGGTCAATGAGGGCTGACTGAGAAGCCAAGGACAGTGGCACTGGGTTTTGATCCTACTGCATGTCCTGGCTTTGTGGGAGCCTAGTCTGTTTTGATGCTCACCTTCCTAAACCTGGATGGAGGGGGAGGACCTTGGACTTCCCACAGGGCAGGAAACCATGACTGCTCTTTGGACTGACTGGAGAGGGAGGAGAAGGGGAGTAGGGGGAGGGGGAGGGAAATCGGAGGCAGGGAGGAGGCAGAAATTTTTAATAAAAAATAAGTAAATAAAGGTATAAACTGCTGCAAAAAATAAAATAAAAGATCAAAATGATGGAGAATTTAACCATCCAGGAATTCACTAGCTTTTTTATTTATACTATGTATTATGTCCTCCAAGGTTTATATGATTTTCCTCCTACATCATTATTTTTGATTCTGGGGATTAGTGTTGTCTTCCATAGTTTTCCTTAAAAACATGGTATGATAATGGGCCCAAGAATGACACACTTTTAGAAATAATACAGTCTTTACAGACTGACACTTATCAATTAAAAGGAAAATTCAAAATTCTGGAGAAGGATACAAACAATTTGACTAACAAAACTCAGTCGAATAGGTACTTTTAGAAATGGTACAATCTTTATAGACTTATAGTAATTTACTAAAAGGAAAATTCAACACTCTGGAGAAGGATACAGCCAATTTGACAAACAAAACTCAGTCTATGACAGAGGGTGCTGACATATTGAGAAAACTTGTACTGTTGAATGTATTATTTGGACTCTGTCAAAGGGATATGATAGACTGACTGATAGAATGTCTCTCCAGGAAGGTAATATGCATGCTATAAAAATTAGTGCAAGGATCAGATATTATTTCTACTGGACATACTTTACACCTTGGAATCCTCAAAGAGGGCATTAGAACAGAACAGTGGACAGGAGATCCATACTTTACAAAAGGCAGTGGTAAATAGATTTGAAAAGATTGAAGAATTTATTGAATTTGAAGACCAGGGACAAATGTTACAAAGACAAAAAATTTATTCTCATCAGTATGTACCAAACTTACCCAGATTTCTTCCTGTCTTTCCTGTGATATCATCAGAAATATCATCTGGCACAAAATCCTCTAAGGTAATCAAAGAATATGCATGGGAGCCCATATGTATGACTGATCTAAAAGAAATTAAATAAGCCATTGTATTTTACAAAATACATTTGTACTTTGTTATGGAAATGATCAAAACATGGGCTTCCAGTAACAAAGCACCACCACAAGACTGGACTCAGTTAATTTTACTGGTCTTAGAAAATAGACCTCAGTTGCTTTGGCTGTGCTACTTTAGGGGAGAAGCTAAAATTTTAGACCAACAGGGAAAAGCAAAAAGACTTGAGATTTCCCTAGATCAAATATTGGGCAACGGACCTTACTCTGATCCTCAGGATCAGACTCTTTACAATGAGCACACCTTCTCCCTATGTACCACAGCAGCTTTAAATGCTTGGGACAGGATTTAGAAACTAGGAAATAGAGTTGAATCATCTCTTAAGGTTAAACAGGTTCAGAGAGAATCTTTTAGAGACTTTTTACAAAGATTAACTAAGGCTATACAAATAGGGGTATTTGACCCAAAAGCTAAATGTTTACTAATTAAATCTTTGACTTATGAGAATGCCAACTCAGAACGCAAAAGGATCCTTGGACCTTTGAAAAACAGATCAGTACCCATGGTTGAATAGGTCTTTGCATACAATGAATGTCGAGACACTTGACTATGGTATAGAAACATGGGTAGGAGAAGCAATATCCAATGGTAAAAGGAGACATCAAAATACCAAATGTTTTAATTGTGGTAGAATGGGACATCTGAGAAGGGATTATAGACAAGGAATTCCTTGGAAAAATGTCTCCTCTGGGAATGGCAAGAATATGAAGACTCATCCTTCAGGTATTTGTAGGATGTGTGGCAAAGGCCAACATTAGTCCAATGAATGTAAGTCAACAAAAGACAATCAAGGCAACACAATATCATTGGGAAACTCCATGGGGCGCCTCTTGCAGGTCCCCATGATGAATGTGGTCCAGTCATTCCCAGTTACTGTGGAGAACATGTTTCACCAGGAAAATTAAAATTTCCACTGCCTATGGTAAAAAATAATTCTGGTCTGGATGATGGAATAAATGTGGATGATGAGTCAAAAACTTCAGTAGGACATAGGAAACATATATTCTTGCAGACTTCTATAAATGACCAAACACCAAAGCTAAGAGTGTGTATGAATGGAATTTTTATTGAAGGCTTACTAGACATTGGTGCTGATGCATTATTACTCCAGAATCTTGTTTAGACAAAAGGGAGGAGATAATGGGGAAGCTTGTTAGTCAATTGTTTTTAAGAGGTGGGTCTTAGTTAAGGTGTGGCTTTCTGGAACCCAGAGACAAAAACATGTGCATGGCTAGGTGCTTATTCTTTCTGGGTGATTCCCATGGCATGTAGTGGAACTTGTACTTCTAGTTTCCTGTTTTGTGAGTTTTCCCCTTATAATATAAAAATATAATTGTTTTATCCTTCAGCTAGCCTGTTTTTTTCTACATATAAGGTACCCCACCAGCCTGCAGTCAGGTTAGGGATCTCTCCAGGTTGTGCCTAAACCCCTACCACCAACTGGACAGTGTCCAACCATCAGCCACTCCACCACCCAACCCCACACACCTGAACAGGCTCCTCATGGCCAGGCCTTACCTGTAGTCCCAGCAGACTACATAGGCATAGGCTTAAACCACACCAATTGGAAAATCATGTGAGTGACTGGCCTTTCAAATGGACTGCCCCAAAGTCCAGACCCTAATTTAACCCCAGGGCACATACTGTGCCCCTGTTCCTTCTATCCAGCACAAGCAAGGCAGATGGACCATGCCACCACCTTTGATGGAATTCTGCTGCTCTAGTGCAATCCCTAATAGCCTACAGACAGATGAGAAACCTGTCTTCAGGCTGCATGCAAAGCACACCACCTACTGCATGCTATGCCATGCAGACCCACCCTACCACTAAACCCCATGTACCTGAACATTCTAACCATGGTGAGCCCACTTCTGCAACCCCAGCAGATTATGTAGGCACAGGCACAAACCACACCAGATAGAAAATCAGGTGAGTAACTGAACTCTCAACTGGACTGCTCCAAAGTCCAGTGTATAACTCAAACCCAGGGTACATTCTGTGCCCCCTTAATATCCCATCACCAGCAAGGGATCTTGAACCTGTCCCCACCTCCAGTGGAAGTCCCCTGCTCTAGTACAGTTCCTGACAACCTGCAGACAGGTGAGAGACCTGCCTCTAGGCTGCACCAAAACCTGTAATAGCCACTGGATGTTGTCCACCAAGACTCAGTCTGCTGCCCAACCACATGAACCTAAACATCCTCCCCATGGCTATTTCTCCCCCACAGAACCATCAGATTGTGTAGGCATAGGCTCAAATCACACCATTTGGAAAATCAAGCACAAGTATAAACCACAACTGTTTGAAGAACAGACACAGGCAGAAGCCACATTGGTTGGAAGAAAAGATTAGTAAACATCAATGTTAGAATGCATTCAATAGCCAAAAAAGCAATATTGCACCATCACCAGAACTGAGTGATTCTACAACAGCAACACCTGAAGATTACAATGCAGCCAAACACAAGAAAACAAAAATAAAATTACTTTAAGGAAGATGATAGAAGTTCTTAAAGAGGAAATGAAAAAAAATCCCTTAACAAAGTCAAGGAAAAGACAAACAAAAAATTGGAAGAAATCAATAAATTTCTGAAAGAAAGCCAAGAATAAAAAACAAACAAATGAAGGAAATGGTTCAAGGGTTGGAAACTGATATAGAAGCAATGAAGAAAACATAAACCAGGGAAATTCTGGAAATGGAAAATGTGAGAAAGCAAGAAGGAACAACAGATACATCAGTAACAAAAACACAAGAGATTGAAGAAAGAATATCAGGTGCTGAGGATATGATGGAAGAAATAGATTCATCAGCCAAAGAAAATGTTACATCTAATGAATTCCTAACACAAAATATCCAGGAAATCTGGTATGTCTGAAAGACCAAACCTAAGAATAAGAGTGATAGATTGCTGCTGGAGCTACTTCTGCACCTTCAGCCAATAGCCTTTAATATACCAGCCCACTTGGGCATGGTCTCTTTTGTTTTAAAAAGAAGTGATAACCATGTGTTCACTCTCCTGCTTCCAGCTGTTAGACTTTGTTACTGATCACACAGAGGGCTGTTTTCTGGGATGAAGATATGTAAGTTTTTCTCTCTGTATATAAATAACCCTTTTATTAATCATAATTCCAAACTCATGTGGAATTGTTTTGTGACTTACTCCTTCAATAGAAGAAGAATTCCAACTCAAAGGCACAGAAAATATATTCACCAAAGTCCACGAAGAAAACTTTCCTAACTTAAAGAAGGACACACCTATAAAGGTATAAGAAGCTTACAGAACACCAAATAGGGAGGACCAAAAAAGTACCCTCACCACATAATAATTAAAACACTAAACATATAGAATAATGAAAGAATTCTATTGTTTAAAAGAAAAAGGCCAAGTAATGTATAAAAGCAGACCTATCAGAATTATACCAGAGTTCTGAATGGAGTCTCTGAAAGCCAGAAGGTTCTGGACAGACATTTCACAGATACTAAGAGAATATGGATATTAGCCCAGACTACTATACCCAGCAAAAGTTTCAATCACCATAGACACAGAAAACAAGATATTTCATTATAAAACCTGATTTAACCAATGAATAAAAGTGAAATTTATGCCCTTGTAATGCTGAAACCTGCATGGGTAGTTCACATATGGTAGTTCTGCTGAACTTGTCCATGTTCAGTTTCATGGTCTAAGTTGATGATGATGACTGACCTGGTCTCTTCCTCAAGAGGGCACCAGATCTCATTACAAATGATTATGAGCTACCATGTGGTTGCTGGGAGTTGAAATTAGGACCTTTGGCAGAGCAGACAGTGCTCCTAATTGCTGAGACATCTCTCCATCTACAAATGCAGCACAAAAGAAAGTACTAGAAGGAAAACTCCAACCTAAGAAACTCAGTTACATTCATAAAAATACAGGCAATAAATAATCTCCCAACAGCTAAACCCAAAGAAGGGAAACACAAATATTAGTATCACTACCACCAAAACCCAAAATAAGAAAACATAATAATCACTGATCAATCACATCAGTTAGTATCAATGGACTCAATTCACCATAAAAGAGACAGACTAACAGAATATATATGAAAAGAGGATATCTCTGTCTATTGTAGGCAAAAAACACACCTCAATCTCAAAGACAGACATTTTCTCAGAGTATATGGTTTGATTTTCCAATCAAATTGTCTGAAGAAGGAAGTCAGTATAGTTACCCTAATATCTAACAAAATAGAATTTCAACTAAAATTAATCAAAAGAGATGGAAAAGGATACTGCATACTGATCAGAGGATAAACCCATCAAGATGAAGTCTCAATTATGAACATCTATGCCCAGTATATAAGTGCATGCATATTTGTAAAAGAAACATTTATAAAGTTTAAGTCAAACATCAAATCCCATACACTAACAGTAGGAGATTTCAACACCCAACTTCTACCAATGGGCAGGTCTGATCAACAGAAATTTAACAGGGAAATAAGGGAATTAACAGATGTCATGACTCAAATGGACTTAACAGACATCTACCAAACATTTCACCCAAACACAAAAGAATATACCTTCTTCTCAGCACATCATGGAACCCTCTATAAACTGACCACATTACTCAGGAATCAGGAAAATCACAGAAGACACAAAAAAATAGAATAACACCTTGTTATCAGAGCACCAAGAGTTAAAGTTAGAGTTCAATAACAACACAAACTACGGAAACCCTACAAACTCATGGAAATGGAACAATTCTCAACTGAATGACCAGTGGGTCAAGAAGAAATAAAGAAATCAAAGACTTCTTAGAATGCAAAGAAAATGAGTCTACAACATGCCCAAACTTATGGGACACTATTAAAGCATTGCTAAGAGGAAAGTTCATAGCACTAAGTGCCTACATAAAGAATTTGGAGATATATCTCTTAAGCAACTTAACAACACACATGAAAGTTCTAGAACAAAAAGAATTAAACTCATCCAAGAGTAGTGGACCACAGGAAATAACCAAACTGCATGTTGAAATTAATAAAATGCAATCATGGAGAACATATAGAATCATTGAAACAAAGAGTTGGTTCTTCAAGAAAATGAACAAGATAGACAAAACTTTATCCAAAATAATCAAAAGGCAGAGAGAACATGCTCAAATTAAGAAAGTCAGAAATGAAAAGGGGGATATAATACAGACACTGAGGAAATCCTGAGAATCATTGTCATACTTCAAAAACCCTCTACTCCACTAAATTGGAAAACATAAAAGAAATGGACAACTTCCTTGAAAGGTACAACATACCAAAATGAAATCAAGACCAAGTAAACAATTTAAACAGACATATAACTTCTAAAGAAATAGAAACAATCATTAAAATTCTCCCAACCAAGCCGGGTGGTGGTGGCACATGCCTTTAATCCCAGCACTTGGGAGGCAGAGGCAGGCGGATCTCTGTGAGTTCGAGACCAGCCTGGTCTACAAGAGCTAGTTTCAGGAAAGGCTCCAAAACCACAGAGAAACCCTGTCTCGAAAAACCAAAAATAAAATAAAATAAAATAAAAATAAAATTCTCCCAACCAAATAAGGCCAGGATGAAATGGTTTCAGTATAGAATTCTTCTAGAAATTCAAAGAAAAGCTAAAATCAATACTCTTCAAATTGTTGCACACAATAGAAACAGAAGGAATATTGCCAAATTCTTTTTATGAGGCTATAGATGTCCTGATACCCAAACCAAACAAATATGCAATAAAGAAAGAGACCAATCTCCCTCATGAACATTGATGCAAAAATATTGAAAAAGACACTGGCAAATAGAATCCAAGAATATAAAACAAATCCACTATGATCAAGTAGGGGTGATCAAGAGATGCAGGTATGGTTCAATATACAAAAATATGTCATTGAAATTGACCATATAATCAAACTGAAAGAAAAAATCCACATGAATATGTAGTAATAGGAGCGGCGGGGCTGTGCCCGGCTAGCTTTACCTAAAATAATTACACGGACACCGCATTCTTTCAATCACTGCTTGGCTCTTTAGCTCCAGCCCTTTTCTCGGCTAACTCTCGCTCCTGGACTAGCCCATTTCCAATCATGTGTGTCGCACCCCAAGGTGCGCTTACCAGGAAGATTCTAGCCTACGTCCATCCTGGGTTGGAGCTTCATCGCATGTGCCTCAGAGAGCAGAGCTCTCGCCTCTGCCCGCAAGATTGGAGCATCGTGTCTCTCTCTGAGGCGTCTGCCCCTGAGAGGAGAGCTGTCGAGTCTCTGAGCTCACTTCCTCTTCCTCCCACCTACGTTCTAACCTATCAGGGCAAGCAGCTTCTTTATTTAATCAACCAATGACCTTCCTTCATCATGAATATTTCATTAGATGTTGAAAAAGCCCTTGATAAAATCTAACACCTCCTCATGATAAACGTTCTGGTGAGGACATGGATTCAAGGAACATACCTAAACCTAAAAAAAAACAATAGACAGCAAGCTGACAGACAACATCAAACAGAGAGAAACTCTAAGCAATTCCTCTAAAACTTGGGACAAGATAATGCTGTCCACTGTCTCCATATCTATTCAACATAGTACTTGAAGTTCTAGCTAGAGCAATAAGAATACAAAAGGATTACCTCACTCAATATGATTGGAATATTTTTCCCAACCATTTACTCTGAGACAATGTCTGTCTTTGAGGTTGAAGTGTGTTTCTTTTATGCAGAAGAAGGATGAATTCTGTTTTTGTGTTCAACCTGTTAGCCTGTGCCTTTTTATAGGTGAGTTGAGTCCATTTATATTAAGGGATAATAATGACCAGTGATTGTTATCTCCCATTAATTTAAATTTCATTGTTGGTGATGTTAATTTGTGCATTTTCCCCTTCTTTGGAATGTGGTGCTATGAGGCCATCAATTGTCAGTGTTTTTGTTGATGTAGCCAACTTCCTTGGGTTGGAGTTTTTCTTTTAGATATTGAGTGAGGTAATGCAGACACAGAAAGACAATTATTACATGTACTCACTCACAAGTGGGTTTTAAACATAAAGCAAAGAAAACCAGCCCACAAATCACAATCCCAGAGAACCTAAACTACAGTGAGGACCCTAAGAGAGACATACATAGATCTAATCTACATGGGAAGTAGAAAAAGACAAAATCTCCTGATTAAATTTGGGAATATGCGGACCTTTGGAGAGGGCTGAAAGGGAAGGGAGAGTCAGGAAGAGGAGCAGAGAAAAATGTAGAGCTCAAAAAAATAAATAAAAGTAGTGTTGTATACTTTAATTCTATGTGTGGTATATTTTGGTAACAGCCCCACATGTACTTGTCTTCCCAGGGATTATTTTCAGGAAAGAATTATTGAATTCATTTATTCAAGGAACACACAGGTAGCATGGTCATGTGCATACCTAACATTGCCTGGGCAGCCTCTAGTATGGATCACAGCTAGAGCTGAGGTGAAACTATCATGTAAAGAAAGAAAGGTTTTGGGAAAATGGATGCAGATGACACAATAACATGAGGACTGCCACTCAAATGTTCAAACATTTTATGGAATCAGCAGTGATTTCTAATGAATATGGGGATGAGTGAAAAAGACATGGGTTCTCCATGCTGCGTTACAAGAGCATGCTCACTTCTTACCTTTCTCCTTCTAAATTAACAAGAAGTTTGAGAAAAAGTATTTTATTACCTGTTTGATTGGAAACGTGTCTCTCTGGACAAAACACACAAGAAAAACAACAGATAGGTCTGTCTTTTTCTAGACTTTTCCAGAAACCTGGACCACAACTCTGTGTACATACAGATTGAGGAGTCTAAGGGCAAAACAGAAAACCTGGTCATAATTTTGTACCTCAATCACAGGCTTAATGTAATTTTAAGCCAAGCAATTTAAACTGCATGAAGACTATGAAAGTTGTACATATTTATGAGGCACGGTGAAGTGTCCATACGGAAATGTAGAGTGTAGAGTTGAAGTTGGCACACTTCAAGATGCTAAATGTTCAAAGTTTCTTTATGCTGACCAAACTGTGACTCACTTCTGCTAGCTTTTGAGAGAAGTGTAGACCATTCATATAGTCTCTCCTGTGAAACAGCAAGCCAAAACTCCTTCTTTGTATGAATTACAAATCAGCTGAATTGTCGGACAGAAACCCAGTCACTCTTGCCTATCTGCTTCCACTTTTAGCTTACCAAGTTTGTAGTCACAAGCATTCACTCTGACTGACATGTCCCATGAAAGAGAGTTTGGCCATTGGTAGGTGATCAAAGTTTCTTCTGACTTCATGACATGTTGATGTTCCAGAGAAACTGAATTATGATCCATTACTGTGAGTTTCATCCTTCACCCCCTGTGCTCAGAATAATACCATGCTTTTTCTCTTAAATATTAGTGACATAATCATTTAGCGTTTTTTAAACCATTTTACTTCTAAGTTAATTACATTAATCACTATACTTTTAACAAAACTTCAGTTTGTTGATATTTTTGAAAAATGTGTATGCAAAAAATATTTCTATCTTTCCTTTAGATATAATTTATCTAATATCTTTCCCTCTTGTCATATTTTGGACTCAGTGTCTGCCTCATAAATATCTACATATTGGGATGGAGAACTTGCCCAGCATTTAAGAGTGCATATTACTCTTGCCGAGAGACCCTGAGGCTAGCTCTCAGCACACAAAAAGGTACTTTACAAACATTGGCTATAGAGATGATTTATTTACATATTCATAATTTACTTTTTTATGAGGACAATGGACAAGTTTGAGTATGAATTGTGTTCAATGGAGAGATGCACTGAGCATCTGCATGCATGTATAATAAAATGTGTATGTGTATACACATGGAAATATACATACAATCATATATATATATAGCTATAAATACTGATCTATTCATTCATTATAACATGAATAAATGCATAAAAGTTCAAATTCAATTCAATCTAATTCTACCTATAGGAATTAGCTAACAATACGTTTTTGTTTGTATATGCCTATGCATATGTTCATATATATACATATACATGACTTTGATATACATATATCAAAGTCAAATTTAAAGGATTTATTTATTTTTAAATTAAAAACATCAAATAGAACAAAAGAGATAGCTCAGTATTTAATGTGCTTCCCACATAAGCACACAGTCCTGGATTTGATTATGCAGAATGGAGGTATAGAAAAGTCAGGTGCCAAATTGTATCCAATTATGGCAGTCATGGAGACAGGGTTACAACCTGTGGTATGGTGGACAGTACGAAAAGCTAAATCAGAAGGCAAGGAGTTCAAAGAGAGATTGTGTTTATAATAAAATGGAGAATGATTGCAGATGGTATCCACTCTGACTGTGGTTTCAGTGGGCACATGCACTCACATGCATGAGCATTCATACACAAGCTCACAACAGAGCTAAGAACTTATAATATTGGCAAAGTATATACATAGATCCACCTCGAAAAAGGAAATAGATAAGATTGACTGACAAAATTGGGAGCATGTGGATGGGGGAGAAGAGAGGGTAGAAGGGGAAGAGGAGGAGAAGAGAGCGGGAGGAGAACTTGAGGGAATGGGATAGTTGAGATGGAGGAATGACAGAGATGAAAGCAAAAAAAGATATCTTGATTGAGGGAGATACTATGGGGCTAGCAAGAAACCTGGCTCTAGAGAAAATCTCAGGAATTGACAAGGATAACCCCAGCTAAGATTCTGAACAATAGAGGAGAGGGTGTCCAAACTGGTCTTGCCCTCTATTATGATGAATACCTTAAATATCACCATAGAACTTTCATTCAGCAACTGATGAAAACGGAGGCAGAGATCAGCAGTGGAGCACTGGCATGAGCTCCCAAAGTTCAGTTGAAGAGTGAGAGGAGTAAGAATATAAAAAAAGATGCCAATACCATAATGGTGACACTCACTGAAAAAGCTTACCTGAGCTTATGGGAGCTCACCAACTCCAGTCAGAAAGGAAGGGAACAAGCATAGGACCAATCTAGACTCTTTCCTTGCTCTCATCTCTATTTTTCCTCCACCTCATCTATCCTGTTCCCTCCAGTTCTCCTCCTCTCTCCCCTTCTCCCATCCTCTTCCTCTTCCACTGTCACTTCTCCCCCGACCCCATACAACAATGACAGTTGTATGGCTGGGGAAGACTGCAGGGCCACTGGCAGTGGCACCATGATTTATCTCCTTACTGCTTGTAATGGCTTTTTGGGAGCCTATTCTCTTTGGATGGATACCTTGCTCATCCTAGGTATAGTAGGGAGGACCTTGGATCTTCCCCAAAATAATAAACATTACTCTCTCTGAGGAGTGCATGGGGGTAGTGTTTAGGGTTAGGTGAATGAAATGGGAAGAGGGAGTAAGTGGGACCTGGGATTGATATGTAAAATGAAAAGAGATTGTTTTCTTTTTAAAAATAAAATAAATTATAAGAAAGAATTATTTGAAAATTTCATAGAGACATAATACAATTCACAGAACTCTTTGTACATATTTTTCATTATATTAAAGGTTGAAATTTTGTCAGACCTGATTGTAGTGGCTTGGCCATTTGATCATAACTTCATTGATAAACAAGCCTTGATCTTGTGGACTCTTGGAGACAAACTCTCCTACTTTAACTAGAAATGTATAATGATTAGTATGTACCATAAAATTTTGTATATCATATTTTTCTACATGATTCTTGTTCTCATCAAAGCATATTTGTTCTCCATCAGTGCTTGTAAATTGAATTTTTCTCAGGAATGGATGAAGCTGGAGAGAGACATCGTTTGGACATGAGTGGTGCATACCAGTGTCTCACTGATGGTTCCTCAGAACAAGCCTCCTTCTCTCTCCCTATGGCGGCTTTCTTTTTGAAAAGACTTCATTTGAGTCACTGTCTCCCTAGTAGTTCCAGGGAGATGAACTTTGCTCCTCATGAAACTAAAGTAGGAGTAGCTGAACATAAATAGAAATGGCATCTAAGGAGTAAAACATAGCATAGTTGGAAGCATGTTCTCAGTGGAACCAAGGCCCTGTGTCTCCAGTTAGAAAATATACATGTTTTCAGAGCTAAACTGAAGTAAAAATGTAAACAACACTATGTATTTTGGTGTATAGGTATTAAAATATTTATATTTTTATAGCACACAGTGAATATATGCATGTACAGTTAGTTAAGTAGATAGGTATATGGGCAGATATACAGAGTATCTTGACCTTATAATATCAGCAGGAGTTCATGCAAAGCTCTTAATTTAAAAAATATATATTAAATATGCAGCAATTTTGTGTGTCACTTATGCTTCAGGAAGCTGTAAAGAGACCCACTAACTGCCTCCATTCTTTGTTTATTTAGTTTGAGTCACATAATTTTCTTTTTATATTTGGTATGAACATTACTGGGTGCAAATTAAAACCCAAATATTCAGTGCTTTAACCTAAATTTTAAAAGATTTATTCTTAGATTAATACCTTTTAATTTTGTGTTGAGTTGCTTGATGAAGAATAGAAGATGGTGCTGGAGCCTCCATAACCAGAATTACAGACAGCTATAAGCTGCTTTGTGGATACTTGGAACTGAACCTGGGTCTTCTATAGAACAGAAAGTATGTCTAACTACTGAGCAATCTCTGGCCCCTAGATTTGTGTTCTTTTTATTTTTGTGTACTATCTATATATGTATGCATATATACAAACTACATGTATGATTCCTACAGGGGACATAAGTGTGTCACATTCCTTAGAATGGAACTTACACATAGTTGAGAGCCACCAGGTGGGTATGATCAACCCTGTAAGCTACACATCACACTCCACTCCCATCCCCCCATCCAAAGAGCCATGTGAGACAAAGAAAGTGACTGCACAAAAACAGACAAAGAGCAGCTCCCAAGGACACACACAGCAACTGCGATGATTGGTCTAAGAGAGGATCCCTGAGACACATATACCAACTGCAAGGATTGTAGAAAGAGGCAAAGACACTGCTGACTCCATTTTGAGGAAGAGATGGGTAGTTGCCAATGCAAAAATACATTTAACAACATAAAAGCAACATGGTAACACAGAACCCAGTGGTCATAAAACAGGAAGACTTGAACAACCTAACACAGAAGATGTAGAAGAAAACAACCTTAAATACAATTTTATGAAGATGATGGAGACACTTAAAGAGGAAATAAAAATATTCTTAAAGAAATGGAGGAAAAGATGAAAATAATTGAAAAAAACCAATTAATTTCTTAAAAGAAAAGAAAAACCAAACAGGTGAAGCAAATAGTCCAAACAATTCATGATTTAAAAACTTAAAAAGAAGCCGGGCGGTGGTAGTGCACGCCTTTAATCCCAGCACTCGGGAGGCAGAGGCAGGTGGATCTCTGTGAGTTCGAGGCCAGCCTGGACTACAAGAGCTAGCTCCAGGACAGAAACCAAAAGCTACAGAGAAACCCTGTCTCGAAAAAAAAAAAAAACTTAAAAAGAGGCAATAAAGAAACACAAACTGAGGGAATTCTGGAAATGGAAAATCTAGGTAAGCAAACAGGAACTACAGATGAAAGCATAACCAACAGAATACAAGAGATGGAAGAGAGAATGCCAGAATCTGAAGATACAATAGATGAAATAGATTCATTGGTTAAAGAAAATGTTAAATCCAACAAATTCTTAACCCAAAACATCTCAGAAATCTAGGACACAATGAAAAGATCAAAACTAAGAATATTAGGGTAGAAGAAGAGGAATTCCAGTGCAAAAGAGCAGAAAATATATTCAACAAAATCATATAGAAAACTTTCACAACCTAAAGAATAACATGCCTATGAAGGTGCTAAAAGCTTGGAGAACACCAAATAGACTTGACAAAAAAGTCCCCTCACCATATAATAATAAAAACACTTAAATATAAGAATAAAGAAAGAATATTAAGAGTTGTAAAGAAAAAAGGCCAAGTAACATATAAAGGCAGACCTATCAGAATTACACACTTGACGTCTTAATGGAAATTCTGAAAGAAAGAAGATCCTGGACAGACATGCTCCAGACATTAAGAGGTCATGGTTGCAAGCACAGTCTACTGTACCCAGCAAAACTTTGAATCACCATAGATGGAGAGAGCAAAATATTCCATGACAAAACCGGATTTAAACAACACCTATACACAAACCCAGTCTTTTAGAAAGTATTACAAGGAAAACTTCAACCCAAAAAAGCAAGCTACACCCATGAGAGCACAGGGAACAGGTAACTTCATACCATCAAAATGCAAAGAAATAATAGAACTAACAGATGTAAAAAAGCAAATGGACATAACAGACATCTATAGACCATTCCACCCAAACAGAAAAGAATATACCTTCTTCTCAGAACCTCATGGAACCTTCTCTAAAATTGATCACATACTCGGTAGAAAGCAAACATCCACAAATGCAAAAAAATAAAATAAAAACAAAATGGAGTAACTACCTGTCTTATTGGATCACCATGGAGCAAAGTTCAAATTTAACAACAATACTACCCCCCCCCCAGAAAGCCCACAAACTCATGGAATCTGAACAGTCAACTACTGAACCACCCCTGGGTCAAGGAAGAAATAAAGAAAGAATAAAAGTCTTCTTTGAATTCAATGGAAATGGAGGTACAACATATCCAAAACTATGGGATACAATGAAAGCAGTGCTAAGAGGAATGTTTATAGCACTAAGTGCCCACATAAAGAATTGGAGAAAACTCACATTAGCAACTTAGCAGCACACCTCAGAGCTCTACAAAAAAACAAAGCAGACTCAACCTCAGTAGAATACTGGAAGTAATCAAACTGAGGGCTGAAGTCAACAAAATAGAAACACAGAAAACAATATAAAAAATCAGTGAAACAAAGTGCTGGTTCTTTGAGAAAATCAACAAGATTGACAAACCCTTATTCAAACTAATCAAAAGGCAGAGAGATAACATCCAAATTAACAAAATCAGAAATGAAAAGGGGGACATAACAAAAGGAAATTCAGAGAGTCATTAGATCTTACTACAGAAGTCTTTACTCCACAAAAATGGAAAATGTAAAAGAAATGGACAACTTTTTTAGATAGATACCACATACCAAAATTAAATCAAGGCCAGGTAAACAATCTTAACAGACCTATAAGTCATGAGGAAATAGAAGCTGTCATCAAAAACCTCCCAACCAAAAAATGCTCAGGGCTGTATTTTTTTTTTTAGTGCAGAATTCTACCAGAACTTCTAAGAAGAGCTAATACTGATACTCTTCAATATGTTCCATAATAGATACAGAAGGGTCATTGCCAAACTCTTTTTTTATGAGGCTACAGTTACCCTGATACCAAAACCCACAAAGACTCAACCAAAGAGAATTAAAGAACAATCTCACTCATGAATATTGATGCAAATTTTCTCAATAAAATACTGGCAAATAAAATCCAAGATCACATCAAAAAAATCATCCATTGTGATCAAGTAGGCTTCATCTCAGAGATACAGAGCTGACTTAACATACAGAAATCTATCAATGTAATTCATCATATAAAAACTGAAAGAAAAAAAACCAGATACTAATTTAATTAGATGTGAAAAAAAACATTTGACAAAATTCAACACTCCTTCATGATAAATGTCTTGGAGAGATTAGGGATACACAGATCATATCTAAATATAATAAAAGTAATATACAACAAGCCAACAGCTAACAACAAATTAAATGGAGAGAAACTCAAAGAGATTCCATGAGAATTAGGAACAAGACAGGCTGTTCACTCTCTTCATATCTCTTCAATATACTGGTTGAATTTCTAGCAATAGCAATAAGACAACATGAGATCAAGGGGATTCAAATTGGAAAGGAAGAAATCAAACTTTTGTTATTTGCAGATGATATGATAGTGTACATAAATGTCCCCAAAAACTCTACCAGTGAACTCCTATAGCTGATAAATAGCTTCAGTAAAGTGGCAGGATACAAGATCAACTCAAAAAAATCAGTAGCCTACCTATACACAAAGGATAAAGAAACTGTGTAGAAGGAGCCACGGGCTGCTTCCCGTCTTCCAGCTCCAGGCCAACGGCTGGCTTTACCCAAAATAATTACATGGAAACTGTATTCTTTTAAACACTGCCTGGCCCATTATTTCTAGCCTCTTCTTGGCTAACTCTCATAGCTTGACTAACCCATTTCTAATAATCTGTGTAGCACCACACGATGGTGGATTACTGGGAAGATTCTAGTGTATGTCCATCTTGGGCTGGAGCTTCATCATGTCTGACCCAGAGAGGAGAGGCATGGCAATTGCCTCACTTTCTCCCAGCATTCTGTTCTGTCTACTCCACCCACCTAAGGGCTGGCCTATCAAATGGGCCAAGGCAGTTTCTTTATTAACCAATGAAATCATCACAAAAAAGAAGACCTTTCCACATCAAAACTGAGAAGGAAATCAGAGAAATCTCACCTTTCACAATAGCTGCAAATAACATAAAGTGTCTTGAGTTAACACTAACCAAGGAAGTAAAAGACCTATTTGACAAGAAATTTAAGCCTTTGTAGAAAGAAATTGAAAAAAGATATCAGAAAAATGGAAAGATCCCCCATGCTCTTGGATAGGTATGATCAACATAGTAAAAATAAAATGCTACCAAAAGCAATCTATAGATTTAAATCAGTTCCCATCAAAATCTCAACACAATTCTTCACAGACCTTGAAAGATCAATAATCAGCTTCATATGGAAAAACAAAACACCCAGAATAGCCAAACAATCCTATACAATAAAGGAACTTCTGGAGGCATTACTATCCATGACAGCAAACTCTATCACTGAGCTACAGTAATAAAAACAGCTTGGTATTGGCAAAAAAATAGAGATGTTGACCAATGGAATCAAACTGAAGACACAGATATTAATCCACACACCTACGAACACCTGAATTTTGATAAAGAAACTAAAATTATGCAATGGAAAAAAGAAAGCATCTTCACCAAATGGTAATAGCATAACTGGAGGTCTGTAGAATAATTAAAATTGATTCATATCTATCACCATACACCAAAATTAAGTCCAAATACATCAAAGACCTCAATATAAACCCAACCACACTGAACTTAATAGAGGAGAAAGTGGGAAGTATCCTACAATGCATGGGCACAAGAGACCACTTCCTGTGTATAAACCCAGTATCACAGACAATAAGAGCAACAATGAATAAATGGGACTTCCTAAAACTGAGAACTCTCTGTAAAGCAAAGGACACAGTCAATCAGACAAAAAGTTAACCTACTGAATGGGAGAAGATCTTGACCAACCTCACATCAGACAAATGAATGATCTCCAAAATATATAAAGAACTCAAGAAATTAGTCATTAAAATATAAATAATCCAATTAAAAATGGTGTACTGAATTAAACAGAGATTTCTCAACAGAAGAATTTCAAATGATAAAAAAAATACTTAAGGACATGTTCAACTTCCTTAGCTATCAGGGAAATGCAAATCAAAACAACTTTGAGATACCATCTTCCACCTGTCAGAATGGCTAAAATCAAAAACACCAATGATAGCTCATGCTGGAGAGGCTGTGGAGTAAGGGGAACACTCATCCATTGCTGGTAGTAACGCAACCTTGTGCAACCACTTTAGAAATCACAGTAGCAGTTTCTCAGAAAATTGGGAGTCTACCTACCTTAGCATCCAGAAATATCACTCTTGGGCATATACTCAAAAGATGCCCAATCATACTGCAAGAGCATTTGTTCAACTATGTTCAAAACAGGATTATTTGTAATAGCCAGAACGTAAACAACCTAGATGCCCCTCAATGGAAGAGTGGATAAAGAAAGTGTGATACATCTACACATTAGAGTACTACTCAGTGGTAAAAATCAATGACATCTTGAATTTTGCATGCAAATGGATGGAGTTAGAAAACACTATTCTGAGTGAGGTAACCCCGAATCAAAAAATGAATATAGTATATAATAACTCATAAGTAGATTCTAGCCATAAACAAAGAATATTGAGCATATAGCTTCTGATCCTAGAAAAACTAACTAATAAGTTTAACTCAAAGAAAAACATACATAGATTCACCTAAAATTGGAATCAGACAAGATTGCCTAACAAAACTTTGTAGCATAGAGTATGGGGGTAGAAGGAAGTGGAGAAGAGGAAGGGGAGGGGAGAAGGAGAGGGTTGGGGAGAGCTTGAGGAAATGGAATAGTTGAGATGAAGGAAGGACAGATATGAGAACAAGAAAAGAGATACCTTTATTGTGGGAGCCTTTTGGGGTTTAGTGAGAAAACTGGCTCTAGAAAATTTCCCAGCAATCTACAAGGATGACCCTAGCTAAGACCCTAAGCAATAGAGGAAAGGGTGCCCAAACTGGCTTTTCCCTGTATTCAGACTGATGATTATCTTAAATATCACCATAGAACCTTCATCCAACAACAGATGGAAAGAGATGCAGAAACCCACATCGAAGTACTGGACTAAGCTCCCAAGGTCCAGTAGAAGAGTGGAAGGAATAAGATTATGAGCAAGGAGGTCAATACTACAAGGAGTTGACCCACTGAAAAAATGTGCCTGAGCTAATGGGAGCTCACCAACTACGACTGTCCTGGGAATGATGATCATGGGATCAAACTAGTCCCTTTGAATGTGGTTTACAGTTGGGTCAGATTGTGTGGCCAATGACAACAGCCCTGGGATTTGTCTCTACTCCATGTACTGGTGTTTTGAGATCCTATTCTCTTTGGATGTATACCTTGCTCAACCTAGATGTAGTGTGTGTGTGGGGGGTATCCTTGGACTTTCCAGAGGACAAGTTGTGCTCTCCTCTCTTAAGATTGCCCTTGCTCCGTTCATCCCTTTGTCACCGGATCACTGGGCTACCAGGTGGCCCTGTTTAGTTGCTAAGGAATCCCATCTGGACGGGTGAGT
>NW_004949223.1:668313-677381 GCF_000317375.1 Microtus ochrogaster | reverse complement strand
GGAAACTTTTTTTTTCTTTCTTAATTAAAAAAAAAGATTGCATAGGGGAGAGGGGCAGGTGTGTGGAGAATGCGTGAAGGGAGGGCAAGGAGTGGAGGAAGTGGTAATTTGTATTGATATTTTTTAAGTTATAAGAAAAAAAGAAAAGAGAAAAAATTGATTATTGAACTTAAAAATTTTGAGATTAATTGTTTTTGGATATCTTACAGAATTTCAGGTCATACTATGAAACCAGTTGGTGAAATTTGTACAGAATTAGTATCTTCAAAGCAAAGCTACCATCTCCCAAAGCATGCACCATATTACAGACACATACACACACACTGTGAAAGAACCCCGTTACACTTTGCCTTACTCTTTTAATTATAAGGTGAAAATGTGTTATACGCTTGTGTACCATGAATTACTTACTAATAATGTAAGTGCCCCGTGCTTCCCTTAGTTATGAGTTGGCTTACCTGCCAAGGTAGAAGACTGTCCTTGTTTGCCGCTTTGTGAGGTGCTATTTCTGTTTTACTCAAAAGCATTTTATGGAGGGCATGGGCTACTGCATACACTGCATTCCATATGGAAACTCTGGGTTCAGAAGTGATCATCACAACATTTTCTTCTTTAGTCTCTAGGGATATATTTGGTGGGCAGGGTATATATTTTCCACAGTGTAAAGGAGGAGGTGAGCAGTAAAAAGTGTCAATCCAGAATTTATGGAAGTAAAGATCTTCTGGGTATTGGGAGGGCATAAGTGCTTTGATAAAGTGCTTGAAGCCAGGAATATATTTATTTTTTGAAAATGAAAAGCTTCCTCCAAAAATGTACATCAAAATATTTAACTCATATTCAGACTCCAAGTGAAATAATTGTGGCTTTGTCATGATCCACACTTTTCTTCTGTTTGATATGAGTCCATTTTTGAAGCAGAAAAACAATATGTCATTTATATCACCATAGAATATATGTACAGTTACTTGTGTATCTTGATTTAAACTCAGAAACCCAACTTTAGATACTAACTGAATCTTCCAATTAGTTGGGAGTATTACTGTAAAAGCTACACAGATATCTTCTGATGCCATCTCCGCTTTCAAGTCAGAGATGAACTCCTTACCTTTTACATCATCAGACACAATGAGACCCACCCATTTCCAGGAAAAGTGCAGCAATAAAGAGATTACACCTTGGATTAATGCTGTGTCTTTTGGAGACGTTTGGTAAAGGGATGGGAATGTATCTTTGTCAGTTAGTGCAGAATCAAAATTTCCATATGAGACCTGATGAAGCAAACAAAAAAAGTCATTCAGAGATTCTGGGTATTTGGAGTCATCACCCTTAGAGAGGAAATGAGTTTATTATTCACAGGAGAGAATCAGGAAACTGAAGGTTGGTGAAGAGAGTGTCTTCTGTGAGATTAGCTTTTCTCTCTCATCATGTGATGGCATATGGTCACTTTCAAGTACTATGGGCTCCAAAGTTACTAAGAGTTTTTGAAGCACCTAAAAAGTGACCGATATCATTTTCATGGCAGATTTGAAAGGTACAATTGAATTCTATTGTTCAAATAACAATTGAACAGAGCATCTGTTGTAGAGAAAGACTGCAGAAGCATTACCAAGTGCTGTAGTCTGATTACATATCAATATCTTTACTGGAATCTTTAGTTTTAGGAAAGTAAATGACAAATTTGTTCATAGATTTAGCTTCTGCATTTAGAAAAGAGCAAGGCCTGAAGATCTGCAAGTTTTGTTGCCTCCTCCTTCCCTAATGATAGATTTGATGAGTCATCACTGAGCAACTAACTAATATAAAATGTGAGTACCTGAAAATTATCATGTATATCATTTTTTTATATCAGGATCCAGCACATTTTTAACTGAGTGATAATAATCAGTATTGCACTGTCTGATGTTCTAATCTTGTTTATTCCTGAGCATGGTCCTCATCTAAGGTTTTTCTGTTTGTAGTGATACCTAATGATGGCTGCTTTGCTTCAATAGTGTCTGGTAAGAGCCAGTTGTAGGGATTTATCTAAGCAGTTCTTCTCTGTGAGTGCTATTCAGAGATCTACTTTTCTGAATGAGAAAATAAATTCCATGTAACACTTTTATGAATAATATCTTTGATGATTGTCCAAATTTATTTAATGTCCCAAACTTTCTGTTCCTCTGTCTGTCAGTAATAAACCACTGGAGGAACTATGAGATGTTTATGACCTAGCTTGGGCAGTTATCTGTGCTGTAAACTCTGACTTGTGAGCAGCACTCAGCTATAATCTACCACAGTACATACTGCCAATGTTTGGACATAGAATCATAAATACTAGTAAGTGATCTGTTTGGAAATTCAAATATTTGCTGCTCACATTTTTCACCACACTCTTTCCCCTGTTGATTATAGCAAAATCCAGGTAATTCATTTACTTTTATTTTAAATTACTGGAGGTAAATATAGCAACTTCTTCATCTTCTTTTGGTCAGGTCTCCTATGTGAGTATAGTCACCAGAACATTATTAACTTACTTGTGGAATTTTGTAGAGTTCCAAAAGTGTTCCAATTGCAGCAGAAAATTCAGGCCTGACTCCTGCAATGATTGCAAGAGCTTTGTGTTGAGTTTTGCATTTGTAGTTAGGGATAAACTCACTCCTTCCAGACAGCCACATCAGAGGTCCTTCTAAGGTTCTGTAGTGATAGTCAAAAGCGTTGTAGAGGTGGAAACCCAAGGTCACATTGGGAAGCAGGTGTGCATCTTTATTGAGCTCCTCAATGGCAAAGTATAAGGTCAGCAAATATTGATAGTTCTTCCATTTCTCTCTAAACAGGAGGAGCAGAATGATGAGTACAATCAGGCCATTATTCTCAGAAACTCCGTAAGAGATTCAGGAAGAGGCCTTTAAGCCTTGACTTCTATTCTAACACATGAAGCTTGTATAAATGAGCTGCTGACAGCTCAGGAACATCATGGCATGGCTCATGAAGTTCTTGGTATTTGAATTATATTTTAGTATTTGTTTCTGGAATTACTTGCTACTCCTGTGTAGTATTCTGATTCAGGTTACAGAAGCCACTCTTTGGGTGACAATCGTTTGCAACACCTGTTTTCTGGGGATCCATGTCCTCCTCTGGCCTCTGCAGGCACTAGGCACACATGTGGAACACATACACATGTAGACAAAACAATCTACAAACAATAGACAAAAAAATAAAAAAGAAATATTTCTAAAATTTCAGAAACTTGTAAACAAAGAAAAAATTGTTCTCTAAACTTGCAGATTAAGTGACTGAATAGAGTCTCCTGCCAGGGAAGAAGAAATGTAAGTAAAATAATAAGTAAAATTAGAATATGAAAAATAGTAAAAGCTCCCAAATTCAAAACAGCACTAAAAGAATTCTCAAAATGAGAGGAAAAGAAACCTTGAGAGCAGGAAGGTGAGCTAAACTGTTTCACTCACTTATGGTATTCAGTGATTGGAGAGGGGATTTTAGGAGATACTTTCAAAACCTGGGTTAGATGAGAGCCTGGTTAGCCCTACTGGAGCAAGTAAGAGAAATCATGCATCCACTGAGTTCTCTTAATGGAGAGATTCTACATAGAGATCTGTTGGCAGCAGAAAAAAATATGACATTTGTTTACACCATGTGACTTTGAGGTCTATAGCTAGATGTTATGTTAAAAGAGAATCTGTTGTTTATAACCGATGAATAGTCACTATTGAGAAATGGAGAAATCCCTTCCCTGTGGATTATTCAATACTGAGTGTTCAGCAGCATAAATGTACACATGTATATAAATGTATACATGTGTAAATGTGTGTATATGATTAACATGTGTATAAATGTATTCATGTGTACAAATGCATACATGAGAACTCCTGGAAAGATCCGTGTCTACAGAGACTGGCTGATATCAACTTTAGTGATGTGGAGATGTTGGAATTTTGCAGATCTAGAAGCTCATTACCTTACTCCAGGCTAACTGCACCAACATGAACAGCCATATATGGACAACTTTGGAGGTGAGTTAATCTCCTATAACTAACGTGAAATTCCCTTGAAATCTAGGAACTTTGTAGAGCACTGTCTTCCAACACCTAAAAGCTAACCATGACATCAGATATCATATTGATCCTATAGCATATTTTTTTTTCCTGACTTGCCTGTGACCTCCTGGCTGATGTATCCACTAATTTACTTGATTTACAACTTGCTTTATATTTTACTATGAAATCTTCATGAAACTGTCTCCTCAATGGAACATGGATCTTGGGTCACCTAAATCTGTGTTCACTAGCCATGATCACACTAATTTGATTCTAGAATAAATTTTTTCTTTTTCCATTTGAGTTCAGGGCTGAGGTTTTTCCAATGACACAAAACAATAGTATACAGCAAATAATTGATTAAGTTGGTTATATATGTAAACTTATTTATTTATATGTGCGGAATTTGTTAAATAACAATAATTATAAAAATGAATTTGATAGAAAATGGCTCTAAGAGACAAGACAGAGTTTGATGTAGGTAAAGAGGAGGAAATAAGAGAATTATATTTTAAATGTGGAGGTGTTGGAGAGAAAAAATGATCAATATAAATTGTCTGCAATTTTTTAGTAAAAAAGAAAAAGTATATAAAAATTTCAGTATACAAAAACTTTAAAGATTTAGCAATATAACACACCGACATGAAGGAAAACCCACAGGGTGTGGGTACTGTACTTAGTCTTCCACAAATTCTGAGTGGAAAGAACAGAATGTGGATTTTAGAAAACAGGCATGCAGGAAAGTTATACACCAGATGATCAGGCAGCAAATAAGCTAGTCTAGGAAGGACATAAGAAATAGAGTCCAGCCATGGGCAACCACAAATCAAGTTTCTTACTAGAGAATTATGCTGGAGTTTTAATGAAACCTCTGAGCCTTAGCCCACTGAGGTGGTAAAAATATAAATCTATGAATCTGTTGATCATTATAGTCAAGCCTGATACCGAAAGATTATTGTGGTGTTTCTGAGATCCACACAGCATCCTCCTGCCTGCTGTTTAACAACCAACAGGTTTTCAAAGTGTCAACACCTGTACTGTTCTCATGTTAAAGCGGCTTTCCAGATTTCATGTCAATATGGAGTCACCCAGTGGTTATACAGCAGAAAGAGCAGTATGATCTAGGGTAGTCCCAAAGAGTGAGAGAATCTAGCCAGCCCTTAGAATTCACAGCTCAATGTGGCTATAGAGTTCTGTTGTTCAAAGAAGAAAAATGGCTCCCATTAACACAGGCTGGTGGACATCAGACCCTCATTCAGTATAGACACAGGAACAAGATAAGCCAAAGAAGGAGAAGTGTCACATTGTTAACTGAACTCCTTCCATATGCACAAGTGGAAGTTTGCAATTACTGAAAACAGAGATATCCCTTTCTGCTAACCCTTAGCTTTTTTGTTTTTATTTTAAAACTAGATTCAAATTTTCCCCACTACATTTAAGAGTTTGTATGTCGCTTTTTCTTCTGCGAGGTCCTTCGAACCCCCAACACAGCTTGCTTCAGGGCTGAGGGGAGCAGAGAGCCCGCAGGGTCTTCTGCCACTGGGTCTTCTTTTTTCCATCATACCCTGCCCCCAAGCAGGCCTTTTCATCTGCAAGGTTCTTGGAACCGTGCAAGAGACCAAGCTCTCCTGCTGAGGGGACCAGAGAGATGAGTTGATGGCCACATGACCATCAGCAAGAAGTGCCACTCTCTGGGACCTTCCCAGGGAGACAGAATCCAGCCTTCCCCAGTTCCCTAAGCTTTTCTGGCCATCCAGTGAGGTGTGTTTCTACTTCTGATTTCATTACCCCATCCCACCCTGCCCCCAAGCCCACCTTTTCTTCCACACGGTCCTTGGATCCCTCAACACAGCCTGCTTCAGGTCTGAGGGGACTGGAGAGCCAGAAGGGAATGCTCCTGCCACTGGGTCTTCTATCTCCCATCCACCCTGCCCCCAAATCCCGCCTTTTCATCTGCAAGGTCCTTGAAACCCTGCATCACAGCCTGCCCCAGTGGTGAGGGAACCTAAGAGACAGTAGACCAAGAAAAACTCCAAAGCAATCAGTCAGCCACAGCAAAGATTGGATCCAGGTGCCAAGACTCTGCTGGCCTCATTAGAAGAAAGAGATGGGTAGGTGCCAATGCCTACATTACTCCAACATACTGAAAGCAACATGGTAACATCAGAATCCAGTGAACATGCAACAAGAAAACTTGAACATCCTAACCCAGAAGAAGTAGAAGAAAACAACTTTAAACACAACTTTATGAAAATGATGGAGACCTTTAAAAATGAAGTAAAAAACTCTTTTAAAGATATGAAGGAGAAGACAAACAAAAAATTAGAAGAAATTAATAAATCCCTCAAAGATACTCAAGAAAATAAAGAAAAAGCAATCAAACAGGTGAAGGAAACAGTTCAAGATATGAAGGCCGAAATGGAGGTAATAAAGAAAACACAAACTGGGGGAAGATAGGATATGAAAAACCTGGGTAAACAAATAGGAACTACAGAGGGAAATATTACCAACAGAATACAAGAGATAGAAGAAAGAATCTCAGGCACAGAGGATACAATAGAGGAAATAGAATCATTGGTCAAAGAAAATCCAACAAATTCTTAGCACAAACATCCAAGAAATCTCGGACACCATGAAAATACCAAACCTAAGAATAATACAGGTAGAAGGAGATGAATTACAGCTCAAAGGCCCAGAAAATATATTCAACAAAATTATAGAAGAAAACTTTCCCAATCTAAAGAAGGATATTCCTATGAAGGTACATAAACTTAAAGAACTCTAAAGAGGATGGATCAAAAAAAACACCCTCACTATAAAATAATCAAGACACAAAACATACAGAATAAAGAAAAAAATTTAAGATTTGCAAAGGAAAAGGTCAAGTAACATATAAAGGTAAGCCTATCAGAATTACATTTGATTTATCAATGAAAAAGTTGAAAACCAAAAGATCTTGGAGATGTGTTGCAGACACTAAGAGACCATGGATGCAAGTCCAGACTACTATACTCAGCAAAGCTTTCTTACACCATCAAGAGAAAATACAAGATATTCCATGACAAAAACAGATTTAAACAATATGTATACACAAACCCAGCCTTACAGAAAGTACTAGAAGGAAAACCTCAACCAATGGAAGCCAACAACACCCACAATAGCGCAGACATCTGATAACCCTCCACCAACACATCTCAAAGAAGGGAAACACACAAACACTACCAACAAAAAATAACCACTGGTCATTAATATCACTTAATATCAATGGACTCAATTCACCTATAAAAAGATGCAGGCTAAGAGAATGGATATGAAAATAGGATCCAACATTCTGCTGTTTACAGGAAACACACCTCAACCTCAAAGACAGACACTACCTCAGAGTAAAGGTTGGGAAAAGATTTTCCAATCAAACGGACCTGAGAAACAAGCGGGTGAGGCTATCTTAATATCTAACATAATTGATTTCAAACTAAAATCAATCAGAAGAGATGGAGAAGTACTCTTTATACTCATAACAGGAACAATTCATCAAAATGAAGTCTCAACTCTGAATATCTATGCCCCTAATATAAAAGCACCAACATATGTAAAAGAAACATTACTAAAACTCAAATCACACATCAAACCCCACACATTAATAGTAGGAAATATCAACAGTCCTCTCTCACCAACAGACAGTTCAACCAGACAGAAGCCTAACAGAGAAATAAGAGAACTAACAGATGTAATGAATCAAATAGACATCTATAGAACATTCCACACAAAGAAGAAAGAATATACCTTCTTCTCAGAACCTCATGGAACCTTCTCTAAAATTGAACACATGCTCAGTAACAATGCAAACATCCACAAATACAAAAGAATTTGGAGTAATCACCTGTGTCTTATCAGATCACCATGGAGAAAAGTTAGAATTTAACAACAATACTAACCCCAGAAAGCCTACAAACTCATGGAAACCAAACAGTCAACAACTGAATTACACTTGGTTCAAGGAACAAATAAAGAAAGAAATGAAAGTCTTTCTTAAATTAAATGAAAATGAAGACACAACATATCCAAAACTATGGGACACATTGAAAACAGTGCTAAGAGGAAAGTTCATAGCACTAAGTGCCCACATAAGGAAAACAGAGAAAGCTCACTTTAGAGACTTAACAGCATACCTAAATGCTCTAGAAAAAAAAGAGGCAGACTCAACAAGGAGGAGTAGAAGACTGGAAGTAATCAAACTGAGGGCTGAAATCAACAAAATAGAAACACAGAAAACAATACAAAGATTCAATGAAACAAAGAGCTGATTCTTTGAGAAAATCAACAAAATTGACAAACCCCTATTTAAACTAATCAAAAGACAGAGAGAGGACATCCAAATTAAAATAAGAAATGAAAAGGGGACATAACAACAGACACTGAGGAAATTCAGAGAATCATTAGGTCTTACTACAAATGCATGTACTCCAAAAAATAGGAAAATGTAAAAGAAATGGACAGTTTTTTTTGATAGATACCACATACCAAAATTAAACCAAGACAGGTGAGCAATTTAAATAGATCTATATGTCTCAAGGAAATAGAAGCTGTCATCAAAAAATTTCCAATCAAACAAAGCTCTGGGCCTCATGAGTTTAGTGCAGAATTCTACTAGAACTTTCAAGAAGACCTAATAATTATACTCCTTAATGTGTTACACATAAGAGAAACAGAAGGGTCATTGCCAGACTCTTTTTGTGAAGCTACAGTTACCCTGATAACAAAACCACACAAAGACTCAACCAAGAAAGAGAATTACAGACCAATCTTGCTCATGAACAAGGATGCAAAAATTCTCAATAAAATTCTGTCAAACCAAATCCAAGATCACATATAAAAAAATCATCCATGTTCAGAGAGTCCAGTTTTATGAACATGGCGAACAATGAGGGCTGATGAGAAGCCAAGGACAATGGCAAGGGGTTTTGATCCTACTTAATTTTCTGGCTTTGTGGGCGCCTAGCCAGTTTGGATGTTCACCTTCCAAGATATGGACGGAGG